>NW_028163472.1:0-175000 GCF_964263955.1 Coregonus lavaretus
AAGAAAATTTTATAAATTGATTTGCATTTTAATGAGGGAAATAAGTACTTGACCCCTCTGCAAAACATGACTTAGTACTTGGTGGCAAAACCCTTGTTGGCAATCACAGAGGTCAGACGTTTCTTGTAGTTGGCCACCAGGTTTGCACACATCTCAGGAGGGATTTTCTCCCACTCCTCTTTGCAGATATTTTCCAAGTCATTAAGGTTTCGAGGCTGACGTTTGGCAACTCGAACCTTCAGCTCCCTCCACAGATTTTCTATGGGATTAAGGTCTGGAGACTGGCTAGGCCACTCCAGGACCTTAATGTGCTTCTTCTTGAGCCACTCCTTTGTTACCTTGGCCGTGTGTTTTGGGTCATTGTCATGCTGGAATACCCATCCACGACTCATTTTCAATGCCTTGGCTGAGGGAAGGAGGTTCTCACCCAAGATTTGACGGTACATGGCCCCGTCCATCGTCCCTTTGATGTGGTGAAGTTGTCCTGTCCCCTTAGCAGAAAAACACCCCCAAAGCATAATGTTTCCACCTCCATGTTTGACGGTGGGGATGGTGTTCTTGGGGTCATAGGCAGCATTCCTCCTCCTCCAAACACGGCGAGTTGAGTTGATGCCAAAGAGCTCGATTTTGGTCTCATCTGACCACAACACTTTCACCCAGTTCTCCTCTGAATCATTCAGATGTTCATTGGCAAACTTCAGATGGGCCTGTATATGTGCTTTCTTGTGCAGGGGGACCTTGCGGGCGCTGCAGGATTTCAGTCCTTCACGGCGTAGTGTGTTACCAATTGTTTTCTTGGTGACTATGGTCCCAGCTGCCTTGAGATCATTGACAAGATCCTCCCGTGTAATTCTGGGTTGATTCCTCACCGTTCTCATGATCATTGCAACTCCACGAGGTGAGATCTTGCATGGAGCCCCAGGCCGAGGGACATAGACAGTTATTTTGTGTTTCTTCCATTTGCGAATAATCTTACCAACTGTTGTCACCTTTTCACCAAGCTGCTTTGCGATGGTCTTGTAGCCCATTCCAGCCTTGTGTAGGTCTACAATCTTGTCCCTGACATCCTTGGAGAGCTCTTTGGTCTTGGCCATGGTGGAGAGTTTGGAATCTGATTGATTGATTGCTTCTCTGGACAGGTGTCTTTTATACAGGTAACAAGCTGAGATTAGGAGCACTCCCTTTAAGAGTGTGCTCCTAATCTCAGCTCGTTACCTGTATAAAAGACACCTGGGAGCCAGAAATCTTTCTAATTGAGAGGGGGTCAAATACTTATTTCCCTCATTAAAATGCAAATCAATTTATAACATTTCTAACATGTGTTTTTCTTGATTTTGTTGTTGTTATTCTGTCTCTCACTGTTCAAATAAACCTACCATTAAAATTATAGACTGATCATTTCTTTGTCAGTGGGCAAACGTACAAAATCAGCAGGGGATCAAATACTTTTTTCCCTCACTGTACATCTCTGTCTACGAGAGATTACTATACCAGTACCCACCCCCTCACCACACTATACCAGTACCCACCTCCTCACCACACTATACCAGTACCCACCTCCTCCCCACACTATACCAGTACCCACCTCCTCTCCACACTATACCAGTACCCACCTCCTCTCCACACTATACCAGTACCCACCCCCTCACCACACTATACCAGTACCCACCTCCTCTCCCCACTATACCAGTACCCACCTCCTCTTCCCACTATACCAGTACCCACCTCCTCACCACACTATACCAGTACCCACCTCCTCTCCCCACTATACCAGTACCCACCTCCTCTTCCCACTATACCAGTACCCACCTCCTCACCACACTATACCAGTACCCACCTCCTCACCACACTATACCAGTACCCACCTCCTCTTCCCACTATACCAGTACCCACCCCCTCACCACACTATACCAGTACCCACCTCCTCTCCCCACTATACCAGTACCCACCTCCTCTCCACACTATACCAGTACCCACCCCCTCACCACACTATACCAGTACCCACCTCCTCTTCCCACTATACCAGTACCCACCCCCTCACCACACTATACCAGTACCCACCTCCTCTCCACACTATACCAGTACCCACCTCCTCACCACACTATACCAGTACCCACCTCCTCTCCCCACTATACCAGTACCCACCTCCTCTCCCCACTATACCAGTACCCACCTCCTCTTCCCACTATACCAGTACCCACCTCCTCACCACACTATACCAGTACCCACCTCCTCACCACACTATACCAGTACCCACCCCCTCACCACACTATACCAGTACCCACCCCCTCACCACACTATACCAGTACCCACCTCCTCTCCCCACTATACCAGTACCCACCTCCTCTCCCCACTATACCAGTACCCACCTCCTCTTCCCACTATACCAGTACCCACCTCCTCACCACACTATACCAGTACCCACCTCCTCACCACACTATACCAGTACCCACCTCCTCTCCCCACTATACCAGTACCCACCCCCTCACCACACTATACCAGTACCCACCTCCTCTCCCCACTATACCAGTACCCACCTCCTCTCCACACTATACCAGTACCCACCCCCTCACCACACTATACCAGTACCCACCTCCTCTTCCCACTATACCAGTACCCACCTCCTCTTCCCACTATACCAGTACCCACCCCCTCACCACACTATACCAGTACCCACCTTCTCTCCCCACTATACCAGTACCCACCTCCTCTCCCCACTATACCAGTACCCACCTCCTCTTCCCACTACACCAGTACCCACCTCCTCACCACACTATACCAGTACCCACCCCCTCACCACACTATACCAGTACCCACCTCCTCTCCCCACTATACCAGTACCCACCCCCTCACCACACTATACCAGTACCCACCTCCTCACCACACTATACCAGTACCCACCTCCTCTCCCCACTATACCAGTACCCACCTCCTCTCCACACTATACCAGTACCCACCTCCTCACCACACTATACCAGTACCCACCTCCTCTTCCCACTATACCAGTACCCACCTCCTCACCACACTATACCAGTACCCACCCCCTCACCACACTATACCAGTACCCACCTCCTCTCCCCACTATACCAGTACCCACCCCCTCACCACACTATACCAGTACCCACCTCCTCACCACACTATACCAGTACCCACCTCCTCTCCCCACTATACCAGTACCCACCTCCTCTCCACACTATACCAGTACCCACCTCCTCACCACACTATACCAGTACCCACCTCCTCTCCCCACTATACCAGTACCCACCCCCTCACCACACTATACCAGTACCCACCTCCTCTCCCCACTATACCAGTACCCACCTCCTCTCCCCACTATACCAGTACCCACCCCCTCACCACACTATACCAGTACCCACCTCCTCTCCCCACTATACCAGTACCCACCTCCTCTCCACACTATACCAGTACCCACCTCCTCTCCCCACTATACCAGTACCCACCCCCTCACCACACTATACCAGTACCCACCTCCTCTCCCCACTATACCAGTACCCACCTCCTCTCCACACTATACCAGTACCCACCTCCTCACCACACTATACCAGTACCCACCTCCTCTCCCCACTATACCAGTACCCACCTCCTCTCCACACTATACCAGTACCCACCTCCTCTCCACACTATACCAGTACCCACCCCCTCACCACACTATACCAGTACCCACCTCCTCTCCCCACTATACCAGTACCCACCTCCTCTTCCCACTATACCAGTACCCACCTCCTCACCACACTATACCAGTACCCACCTCCTCTTCCCACTATACCAGTACCCACCCCCTCACCACACTATACCAGTACCCACCCCCTCACCACACTATACCAGTACCCACCCCCTCACCACACTATACCAGTACCCACCTCCTCTCCCCACTATACCAGTACCCACCTCCTCACCACACTATACCAGTACCCACCTCCTCTCCACACTATACCAGTACCCACCTCCTCTCCACACTATACCAGTACCCACCTCCTTTCCACACTATACCAGTACCCACCTCCTCTCCCCACTATACCAGTACCCACCTCCTTTCCACACTATACCAGTACCCACCTCCTCACCACACTATACCAGTACCCACCTCCTCACCACACTATACCAGTACCCACCTCCTCTCCACACTATACCAGTACCCACCTCCTCTCCACACTATACCAGTACCCACCTCATTTCCACACTATACCAGTACCCACCTCCTCTCCCCACTATACCAGTACCCACCTCCTCACCACACTATACCAGTACCCACCTCCTCTCCACACTATACCAGTACCCACCTCCTTTCCACACTATACCAGGGATCTGCCCTGCTGTTTCCACCACTCGACATTGATTATTCAACAACCATAAAAATGTAATGTACAGTTACTTCTCCAGGTGAAAGTTGTAACAGAATGGAATATTTCCATTTACCATGTTGTACTGTTAATACTGTATGATACTACTGTATGACCACGTACAGTCGTGGTCAAAAGTTTTGAGAATGACACAAGGATTGGTCTTCACAAAGTTTGCTGCTTCAGTGTTTTTAGATATTTTTGTCAGATGTTACTATGGTATACTGAAGTATAATTACAAGCATTCCATAAGTGTCAAAGGCTTTTATTGACAATTACATTAAGTTTATGCAAAGAGTCAATATTTGCAGTGTTGACCCTTCTTTTTCAAGACCTCTGTAATCCTCGCTGGCATGCTGTCAATTAACTTCTGGGCCACATCCTGACTAATGGCAGCCCATTCTTGCATAATCAATGCTTGGAGTTTGTCAGAATTTGTGGGTTTTTGTTTGTCCACCCGCCTCTTGAGGATCGACCACAAGTTCTCAATGGGATTAAGGTCTGGGGAGTTTCCTGGCCATGGACCCAACATTTCAATGTTTTGTTCCCCGAGCCACTTAGTTATCACTTTTGCCTTATGGCAAGGTGCTCCATCATGCTGGAAAAGGCATTGTTCATCACCAAACTGTTCTTGGATGGTTGGGAGAAGTTGCTCTCGGAG
Organism: Coregonus lavaretus; assembly: GCF_964263955.1. Classification (NCBI taxonomy): domain Eukaryota; kingdom Metazoa; phylum Chordata; class Actinopteri; order Salmoniformes; family Salmonidae; genus Coregonus; species Coregonus lavaretus. The sequence goes on from NW_028163472.1 coordinate 5,023, forward strand.
GATGTGTTGGTACCATTCTTTATTCATGGCTGTGTTCTTAGGCAAAATTGTGAGTGAGCCCACTCCCTTGGCTGAGAAGCAACCCCACACATGAATGGTCTCAGGATGCTTTACTGTTGGCATAACACAGGACTGATGGTAGCGCTCACCTTGTCTTCTCCGGACAAGCTTTTTTCTGGATGCCCCAAACAATCGGAAAGGGGATTCATCAGAGAAAATGAATTTACCCCAGTCCTCAGCAGTCCAATCCCTGTACCTTTTGCAGAATATCAGTCTGTCCCTGATGTTTTTCCTGGAGAGAAGTGGCTTCCTCGCTGCCCTTCTTGACACCAGGCCATCCTCCAAAAGTCTTCGCCTCACTGTGCGTGCAGATGCACTCACACCTGCCTGCTGCCATTCCTGAGCAAGCTCTGCACTGGTGGTGCCCCGATCCCGCAGCTGAATCAACTTTAGGAGACGGTCCTGGCGCTTGCTGGACTTTCTTGGGCGCCCTGAAGCCTTCTTCACAACAATTGAACCTCTCTCCTTGAAGTTTTTGTTGATCCGATAAATGGTTGATTTAGGTGCAATCTTACTAGCAGCAATATCCTTGCCTGTGAAGCCCTTTTTGTGCAAAGCAATGATGACGGCACGTGTTTCCTTGCAGGTAACCATGGTTAACAGAGGAAGAACAATGATTTCAAGCACCACCCTCAGTTTAAAGCTTCCAGTCTGTTATTCTAACTCAATCAGCATGACAGGGTGATCTCCAGCCTTGTCCTCGTCAACACTCTCACCTGTGTTAACGAAAGAATCACTGACATGATGTCAGCTGGTCCTTTTGTGGCAGGGCTGAAATACAGTGGACATGTTTTTGGGGGATTAAGTTCATTTTCATGGCAAAGAGGGACTTTGCAATTAATTGCAATTCATCTGATCACTCTTCGTAACATTCTGGAGTATATGCAAATTGCCATCAAAAAAACTGAGGCAGCAGACTTTGTGAAAATTTATATTTGTGTCATTCTCAAAACATTTGACCACGACTGTAGGTTACTGTGGCTGGCTGAAACTAGCCATAAATAATGCCATATACAAGAATTGAGTATAATACCGGATACCGTTCTTATATATTTGGTTTGGATTTGCTCGTAGCTCTTTCAGTGTTTTACACTAACCTCTCTGTCTTTCTCTCTGTCTGTCTGTCTGTCCATCTGTCCGTCTGTCTGTAGATTCTGATTGGAGAGGTGACAACGTTCTTTGTGAAAGCAGAGGGGGCTCAGGAGAAGACCATTGTGACGGCTGACTGCTGTTACTTCAACCCCCTCCTCCGCAGGATAGTACGCTTCCTGGGTGAGCCTCGCCTATAGGTCACACTGTACATTAGACCATATTGAACCTGGTGTATATTGGCCCTACTATATTGGACAATATATTGGGCATGCTGCCTCAATACTGTCATTCAGTATAGAATGAAGAGTTTTATCTCTCTCTGCCCTCCCTTCTGTCTCTCTATTCCTCCCCTTCTCCTGTCCCTCTCTCTCTCCTCCCCCATCCTCTCCCCTTACCCTCCACCTCCTCCACCTCCTGTCCCTCTCTCTCTCCTCCCCCATCCTCTCCCCTCACCCTCCACCTCCTCCACCTCCTGTCCCTCTCTCTCTCTCCTCCCCCATCCTCTCCCCTCACCCTCCACCTCCTCCACCTCCTGTCCCTCTCTCTCTCCTCCCCCATCCTCCCCCCTCACCCTCCACCTCCTCCACCTCCTGTCCCTCTCTCTCTCCTCCCCATCCTCTCCCCTCACCCTCCACCTCCTCCACCTCCTGTCCCTCTCTCTCTCCTCCCCTATCCTCTCCCCTCAACCTCCACCTCCTCCACCTCCTGTCCCTCTCTCTCTCCTCCCCCATCCTCTCCCCTCACCCTCCACCTCCTCCACCTCCTGTCCCTCTCTCTCTCCTCCCCCATCCTCTCCCCTTACCCTCCACCTCCTCCACCTCCTGTCCCTCTCTCTCTCTCCTCCCCCATCCTCTCCCCTCACCCTCCACCTCCTGTCCCTCTCTCTCTCCTCCCCCATCCTCTCCCCTCACCCTCCACCTCCTCCACCTCCTGTCCCTCTCTCTCTCCTCCCCCATCCTCTCCCCTCACCCTCCACCTCCTCCACCTCCTGTCCCTCTCTCTCTCCTCCCCTATCCTCTCCCCTCAACCTCCACCTCCTCCACCTCCTGTCCCTCTCTCTCTCCTCCCCCATCCTCTCCCCTCACCCTCCACCTCCTCCACCTCCTGTCCCTCTCTCTCTCCTCCCCCATCCTCTCCCCTCACCCTCCACCTCCTCCACCTCCTCCACCTCCTGTCCCTCTCTCTCTCCTCCCCCATCCTCTCCCCTTACCCTCCACCACCTCCACCTCCTGTCCCTCTCTCTCTCCTCCCCATCCTCTCCCCTCACCCTCCACCTCCTCCACCCCCACAGGCGTCTACTCATTCGGCCTCTTCGCCACCACTATCTTCGCCAACGCGGGCCAGGTGGTGACAGGAAACCAGACCCCTCACTTCCTGTCTGCCTGCCGCCCCAACTACACCATCCTGGGCTGCCAGTCCCCCATGCAGTACATCACAGAGCGCCGCGCCTGCACCGGGAACCCCTACCTGGTGGCGTCCGCACGCAAGTCCTTCCCCTCCAAGGACGCGGCCCTCAGCATCTACTCTGCTGTCTACACTGTGGTAGGAACTGGGGGGAAGTTAGAGGGGAAGGAATAAAGTGTGACACCGGGAAGAATAGAGATATATTTTCTGATATCATTGTTTTGTGTGAATGTACTGTATGTGTCTGTACATGTCTGTGTGCTTCTGTGGAGGTACTGTATATCTAGACTTTATATCTCTGTGTGTGCTTCTGTGGAGGTAGAGGGTATATCTAGACTTTATATCTCTGTGTGTGCTTCTGTGGAGGTAGAGGGTATATCTAGACTTTATATCTCTGTGTGTGCTTCTGTGGAGGTAGAGGGTATATCTAGACTTTATATCTCTGTGTGTGCTTCTGTGGAGGTAGAGGGTATATCTAGACTTTATAGCTCTGTGTGTGCTTCTGTGGAGGTAGAGGGTATATCTAGACTTTATAGCTCTGCTTGCATCTAAACCTCCATCTCTCTGTGTGTGTCTGCAGAGTACCTTTTAAATAAACTATTCCTTTCTGTGTTTGTTTTTCAGATGTACGTGACGCTGATGTTCCGTACTAAGGGCACCCGGCTGACCAAGCCCACCCTGTGTCTGACCCTCCTGTCCCTGGCTGTGCTGGTGGGGGTGGTGAGGGTCACAGAGTACAGGAACCACTGGGCTGACGTCCTGGCTGGATACCTGACCGGAGGGGCCATCGCTGCCTTCCTGGTGAGGGGACTGGGGAGTAGGGGATGGGGAGGTGGTGGAAGTGGGGTTAGGGGTGGCGGGGAGGGGAGGGGGTAGGGGTGGGTAACGTCCTGGCTGGATACCTGACCGGAGGGGCCATCGCTGCCTTCCTAGTGAGGTGACTGGGGGAGTAGGGGTGGGGATGAGGGCTGGTGAGCGGAGATGGGGGTAGGGGTAGTGGTGGGTGTAGGTGTGGGGATGGGGATGGGGGTGCAGGTAGGAGAGTGGAGTTGGAGGAAGGGGGAATTGGGAATTTTGTGCATTACGCATTCAGTTTCAAGTTAGAGCTGCAATGTTTCAATTTACATCACTTTAAATAACTTGTATTCAGCAGCACATTTTTACAGACTTTCTCTCTCTCTCTCTCTCTCTCTCTCTCGCTCTCGCTCTCTCTCTCTCTTTCTCTTTCTCTCTCTCTATCTCTCTCTCTCTCTCTCTCTCTCTCTCTCTCTCTCTCTCTCTCTCTCTCTCTCTCTCTCTCTCTCTCCCTCTTTCCTTATAACTCTTTCCTCTCCCTACACCCTCTCTCTCCATCTATCGCTCTCATTCTCTCTTTCTGTCTCTCTTTCCATCCCCAATCTCCACCTCTCTCCACCAGGTGTCGTGTGTTATCAACAACTTCCAGCAGACGGCGTCAGCTCTGCCCCCGCTGCCCCCCCAGCGCCCTCAGCTCCCCCACGGCAGGCAGCTGTCCACCCTACCTCGCGTGGAGAGTCCACTTGAAAAGTTAAGTGGCCCTCAGGTAAGGGCTTGGGGGTCAGAGGGGATCGTGTTCTCATAAAATGAGCCATCCTCAAATCTCTTGTAAATATGAATTCAAATATGAATGTGAATTCAATTAATTCATTTGTTCATATTCATTCTTACAAGAAGGGTCTTTTTTTTATGGGTCTCTTTTGTTTATTGGTTTGGTTGCTGCATGAGTTCTCTCGCCTGGTTAACCCTCATATCCCTTATGACTAACCTGGATAAATAAAGTTTGAATAGAAGATATTGTTCAATAATGCCCTCCCCTTTTCCAGCCTTTATGAAACTTGATCTGTCTAAACCTTGTCCTATCCCCTCCCAACACAGACCTATTCCTCTTTAAACCATGTATTATTTCCCTCTTCCACCCTGTCCTATCCCTCGGTACATCTAACCCTTTAACACATTCCTATCCTTCTTTCCACCTAACCTTGTTCTCTCCTTCTCTCTCCCCTCCCCCAGGTGCCAGGACTACCGTACTCTGAGATCACATGACCATCAGCCATACCTGTGCCCCGGCCCTCCCGATGTGCTCCTCCCCTCGCGGCGCTTCATCTCCAGCGAAGTCTAGACCTGCCCTCCATCTCCGAGCACCACGCCCCCTGTCCCGCCCCCTGCCCCGCCCACCCTGAGGGGCGGCCCCCTCTCCAACGCTCGTTCTCCACCCAGGTCTAGAACATGGAACCTAGAACCTAAATCACCCAGATCCAACCTCAAAGCACCCTTACATGGGTTGTATTAATTAGGCACCAAATGGAATAAAACTGACTGAAACAGGGAGGGACTACCTGGACTTGTCCAATAAGAAAGGCTTGTTTTCGTTTTTCATTGCAAAACGTTTTGCTATGGTGTGCAGTAATGAATACGACCCTGAAGTAGGTTGAAGTTTACATTAATACAGGGTGAAATACCTTGTCATCCTTGTATGGTTAAGGTTAGGGTTGGGGGTAAGGGGAATCTGATACTAGATCTGTGGTTAGCGGTTAAAGGGCAACTTCCTCCTCGAGCCGCCAACTTCACCATCACCATGGAGATGACCCTGGCGACGGCCATGGAAGTCCCTCTCTACGAGCTAAACGGATTTGATCGGATATGGCGTCCTCTTCCTCTGTCTGTCTCGACCTTGTTCATCAAAAGTTATTTTTTGCCTCCTACTCTTTGAATTTTTTCCCCAAGATGACCCAGTGAGGTACAAATACAAGCTCACCAAAGCCAAGACTACTAAGAGCTGTGGAAGCAATTACAGTACCTTTTCCCTCGTCCCAGTTCTACTGTTTCGTCTCCACTTCTCCTTTTGGGTCTCCTCCTTTTCTTCTTCTAGTCTTTAGTGTTCAGACAGAGAACACTCTGAACAGTGGTTGAACGGCACAGAAAGAAAATAAAAACACAGTGGAAAGATCAATATAAGCCCTCAGTGACTGAACGATCGAATCAAAGGAGCCGTTTGTAAAACTCAGGAAAAATAACCAAGACAAAGGAATAAGAACAGTTAAGAAGATTTTTTAAAATATTTTTATGTGGTGAAAGAGGAGGCACTTTTGTAAATGATGGTGATGGTGCAGATTAACTAACAGATGGTTATATGCTTATATATGATTAAGTATATGTTGTGTATTTTGTGTTTTGGTGGATATTTAGTTTAGTTAAATACTAGTCTCTGCTCTGCTGTAGCTTCACACTATAGTAATGTGATGTTGTAACATTCAACTGGATATAACAACATATGATTACATTACTGTTATTATACAGCTGGATGAAAATGTTATGAAACATACATTAATAGCTCAAAGACTCTCAAGACGTCACAATGCAACAGCCCGGTTACTAACACCCAATAACTTTCCTACATACTGGAATATACATTTGATATATTTCTTTAAATATACATTCATTATCACTATTGAAGTGGACTGGCTACCTGTCATTCATTATCACTATTGAAGTGGACTGGCTACCTGTCATTCATTATCACTATTGAAGTGGACTGGCTACCTGTCATTCATTATCACTATTGAAGTGGACTGGCTACCTGTCATTCATTATCACTATTGAAGTGGACTGGCTACCTGTCATTCATTATCACTATTGAAGTGGACTGGCTACCTGTCATTCATTATCACTATTGAAGTGGACTGGCTACCTGTCATTCATTATCACTATTGAAGTGGACTGGCTACCTGTCATTCATTATCACTATTGAAGTAGACTGGCTACCTGTCATTCATTATCACTATTGAAGTAGACTGGCTACCTGTCATTCATTATCACTATTGAAGTAGACTGGCTACCTGTCATTCATTATCACTATTGAAGTGGACTGGCTACCTGTCATTCATTATCACTATTGAAGTGGACTGGCTACCTGTCATTCATTATCACTATTGAAGTAGACTGGCTACCTGTCATTCATTATCACTATTGAAGTGGACTGGCTACCTGTCATTCATTCAGTTGTGGTTTGTTTACTTGTATTTCTATCGATTTTTATATTCATGCAGCTAAATGTTGCTGTGAGGTCAGTGTGGTTCACTCTTTCACTTAGCATGGCAGTTACACAGACCCTACCCTCTTCCTCATGTTCCTCTTCCTCACCATCGTCATCACTTTGCCCTGTCGTACTTCTCCTTGTCTTTAAATAGTCTAAATCCAACTATCGATCTATTGTAACAAAAGTAAAAAGGAAGTATGTTCACTTTGGATTCCAGGCTTCTCTTCCACCCCGTCTTTCTCAGTGCAACATCTGTACTGTACCTCTTCTCTATTCCCCACCCTGTCTATCTCCCTCGTTCATTCTCTCTTTCACCTTCACTCCCTCCATTCTCTCTCCAGTCTAGTTATAACACTGGAACAAGAGTGTATCGTGTCTTAAAGGTATATAGGTTTCCTGTTGTATTTGATTATGTTATACTGTATGTTATATCAGTCATGCTAACAAGAGCATCAAGCTACCTGAAACTGTTTTTTAAAAGCAAGAGTAGCAAACATCTAACTTTAGCTGGATTGTAGCATCAAGAGAGAAGTGAAGTGACATTCTATAACAGACACATTGTTAACACGTGCTGTACAGTCAGTGATCAACAATTGACTCAACTTGAGAGAGTGAGTGAATGACTGAAGTGTGTGTATGTGCCTGAAAAACACAACATCCTAACTGTTAATGTGTTGATCCAAACTTTTTGGGGGGGTTCCCTGGCTGTCATATACTCCTACCATAACCATGCAGTCATCATAACTTAAGTGGAATTTCAGGAATTCTGAGGACCCGTTAGAAAGGCGTCTTCATGAAGAAGGTGCTCATTATGATGTTGTATTCATATTATGATGTATCCTCTGTTTTGGATAGATTTGTCAGATAAGAAATAAAGAAATGCCTATTGCTATACCAAGTTTGACAAGCTCTCATTTACCTTTCACACTGCTGTTGGAAGCTCTGGTTGGAAGAAAACTTAATGAGTTCTTCTTCTCACTACTGACATGTTTTATATGATTAAGCCTTGAAGGCATCATTTATTTAATGATTCCACTCTCTCATTGAGATTCCTAATAGCATTTACCAAAAAGAAATGTAAGGACACTGAACAAAGCAATCCAGTATGGTGCAATGTTTCACCTAGTGTTATATGAACATATTTCTCCCTGAAAGTTCAAAAAACAGCAAAGTGACCTCCCCACCAGTGTTTTGGTAAATAGCTGAGGGATGGGGCTGGAGAAATTAACTCACTCTCAAATTCCATAAGATCAAACTGATAGTTTTAACCATGTTTTGAGGCTATACAGTGTTTGTTTACAATTTCATTTTTTACAAATAAAGAATTAAAACAAGCTTATATTTTTGGTTCTGGTGGGGTATGACAATTTCCCCAAGCTCATGAGGCATTTATAAGTTACATTCTTCAAGTATCAATGGGTGTATATTCTTAATTTAAAAGTCCAAAAATTGATGTAGCAATCGCAGTTTGCACCTTTAAAGAAATAAAGGCATAATTTCTCCTTGAAATAAAACATGTGAGAGAAATGTTGCTGTTTATATTGGACAAATTGGTTCCAAACAAAGCATTCAAACTCAAGGAACGGTCCATCTCAAACTGTGAGAGTGTTTTTTGGCCACATGGTGGCGACATTTACCTCACTTGTAATTTATTGAGAGGAAAATGCACACTTCACAGTATGATTTTAAAAATGCTGATTTGGGTTATTGAGAGTAGTACTTGTTTTGTTTAATTTAGACTCAATTTGGAAATGTGATATTTGACAAAATGCTGAGAATGGGTGTTTGGAACAGCCGGCTGATTTTATGTACAGCATTTTTCAAATAAATGAATTGATAGGCTACAGTAATTCTTCAAAATACGCAGACAGATGCAAGCTGGCATATATACACACACACATTTCTCTCTCTATCACACACAAAGTCACACACACACTGAGAACTCCCAGCACTCTCTCATAGCACCATCATCTTCTCCGGAAATTGCCTCTCAAGCACAGTCGGAGCCCCATTAGAAAAGAGGAGCGCCATGCTGTAACCTTTTTAACAAGACATTAGTGATGCACCTGCTCTCCCTCTCCCACACACACACTGTCCTCTCTCTGTCTCCCTCTTTCTCTCTCTATACAGTATGTCTCTCTCTATACAGTATGTTTCTCTCCTACCCTCCTCCCGAAGTGTTCTCAATCTTATTTACACTTGACACCACCCACTGGGCAAAAACTGGTTGAATCAACATTGTTTCCATGTCATTTCAACCAAAATAATCAATGTGAAAACCGCCTCGGACAATTATGGAGCCATTAACAGAGAGAGAGAGAGAGAGAGAGAACAAGTTGGACACACTCTGGGCCAAGGTAAATGGCACAGCTACCATTCCCCTTAGCAACCTAGAACAATGGTCACCTCAAGCTGAACCTCGGCAAGACGGAGCTGCTCTTCCTCCCGGGGAAGGACTGCCCACTCCATGATCTCGCCATCACGGTTGACAACTCCATTGTGTCCTCCTCCCAGAGTGCAAAGAACCTTGGCGTGACCCTGGACAACACCCTGTCGTTCTCCGCTAACATCAAGGCGGTGACCCGATCCTGCAGGTTCATGCTCTACAACAGGGTTCTTCAATTCCGGTCCTGGAGGGCCGAAACACCTCTGTTTTTCATCCTCTCCTTCTAATAAGGGGCTAATTCAGACCTGGGACACCAGGTGAGTGCAATTAACTACCAGGTAGAAATAAAAAACAGAAGTGTTTTGGCCCTCCAGGACTGGAATTGAAGAACCCTGCTCTACAACATTCGCAGAGTACGACCCTACCTTACACAAAAAGCGGCACGTGTCATCTCCCGTCTGGATTACTGCAACTCGCTGTTGGCTGGGCTCCCTGCCTGTGCCATTAAACCCCTACAACTTATCCAGAACGCCGCAGCCCGTCTGGTGTTCAACTTTCCCAAGTTCTCTCATGTCACCCCGCTCCTCCGCACACTCCACTGGCTTCCAGTTGAGGCTCGCATCTACTACAAGACCATGGTGCTTGCCTACGGAGCTGTGAGGGGAACGGCACCTCCTTACCTTCAGGCTCTGATCAGACCCTACACCCAAACGAGGGCACTACGTTCATCCACCTCTGGCCTGCTAGCTCCCCTACCTCTACGAAAGCACATTTCCCGCTCAGCCCAGTCAAAGCTGTTTGCTGCTCTGGCACCCCAATGGTGGAACAAGCTCCCCCACGACGCCAGGACAGCGGAGTCACTGACCACCTTCCGGAGACACTTGAAACCCTACCTCTTTAAAGAATACCTGGAATATTATAAAGTAATCCTTCTACCGCTCAACCGAGCTACTCACTCTCACAATGAACAATCACTCAAAGGACAAGGGGGCAGAGGGAACACTTATACACAGACTAATGAGGGAGTACCAGGTGTGTGTGTGATTAACAAGACAAGACAAGACAAAAGGAGTGATGATAAATGGAGCGGTAGTGGCTAGTAAGCCGGTGACGACGAACGCTGAAACCTGCCCGAGCAAGGAGGAGGGGCAGCCTTGGCTGAATTCGTGACAGTACCCGCCCCCCTTGACGCGCTGCTCCAGCAGTGCGCCGACGTCGGCCTCGGGGACGGCCAGGAGGACGCGGTGCAGGGCGAGTCGGATGGCGACGATGGAAGTCCCTCAACAGATAGGGATCGAGGTTATTTCTCACCGGTACCCAGCACCGTTCCTCCGGACTGTACCCTTCCCACTCCACGAGGTACTTAAGGCCCCCCACCCAGCGCCTTGAATCCAGTATGGAACGGACAGAGTACGCCGGCGCCCCCTCGATGTCCAAAGGAGGTGGAGGGACCTCCCGTACCTCAGACTCCTGGAGCGGACCAGCCACCACCGGCCTGAGGAGAGACACATGAAACGAGGGGTTAATACGGTAATCATGGGGGAGTAATAACCTATATGTGACCTCGTTGATTCTCCTCAGGACTTTGAACGGCCCTACAAACTGCGGGCTCAGCTTCCGGCAGGGCAGGCGGAGGGGCAGATTCCGGGTCGAGAGCCAGACCCGATCCCCCGGTACAAAGACGGGGGCCTCACTGCGGTGACGGTCAGCGTTGGCCTTCTGACGATGCACGGCGCATTGGAGGTGAACATGGGCAGCGTTCCACGTCTCCTCCGCGCGCCGAAACCAGTCATCCACCGCAGGAACTTCGGTCTGGCTCTGGCGCCACGGTGCCAGAACCGGTTGATAACCTAAAACACACTGAAATGGCGTTAGGTTCGTAGAGGAATGGCGGTGAGAGTTCTGGGCATATTCTGCCCATGGCAGGAACACCGACCACTCCCCCGGCCCGTCCTGGCAACAGGACCTCAGGAACCTACCCACATCCTGATTTACCCGTTCCACCTGCCCATTATTCTCAGGGTGGAACCCAGAGGTCAGGCTGACCGAGACTCCCAGACGTTCCATGAACGCCTTCCAGACTTTTGACGTGAACTGGGGACCTCGGTCAGACACTATATCCTCTGGTACCCCGTAGTACCGGAAGACGTGTGTAAACAGGGCCTCCGCAGTTTGCAGAGCTGTGGGGAGACCGGGCAGAGGAAGGAGGCGGCAGGCCTTCGAAAAGCGGTCCACAACGACCAGGATGGTGGTGTTCCCTTGAGAGAGAGGCAGATCAGTTTAAAAAAAGATCAACACTCAAATGAGACCATGGTCGTTGTGGAACTGGTAAAGGTTTTAACTTACCCGCTGGGAGGTGCCTAGGTGCCTTACTCTGGGTGCACACTGAGCATGAGGAAACATACACCCTCACGTCCTTAGCCAAGGTAGGCCACCAGTACTTTTCGGTCAGGCAGCACACTGTACGACCGATACTTGGGTGACCAGAGGAGGGTGACGTGTGTGCCCAGTAGATCAGACGATCACGGATAAGCGCAGGCACGTACTGCAGCCCAGCTGGACACTGTGGAGGAGATGTATCTGTGCGTAATGGCTGCGCTATATCTGTGTCCGTCGCCCATACTACCGGTGCCACAATGCATGAGTCTGGCAGTATGGGGGTATTGTCTCTGGGCCTCTCCTCTGTATCATACAGCCGGGACAGTGCGTCTGCCTTCACGTTCTTCGTACCCGGAATGTATGACAGTGTGAAATCAAACCGGGTGAAGAATAAGGCCCACCTGGCTTGGCGAGGGTTCAGCCTCCTCGCTGCCCGGATGTACTCCAAGTTACGGTGGTCTGTCCAGACGAGGAATGGGTGTTTCGCCCCCTCGAGCCAATGTCTCCACACGGTCAGAGCTCGAACAACAGCCAACAGCTCCCGATCACCAACGCCGTAGTTCTGCTCCGCCGGGCTGAGCTTCTTTGAGAAGAACGCACAGGTGCGGAGCTTGGGTGGCGTGCCCGAGCATTGAGACAGGACTGCTCCCATCCCAACCTCGGACGCATCCACCTCCACTACGAACGGTAGTGATGGATCGGGGTGGGCCAGTACCGGGGCCGAGGTCAACAGTTCCCTCAGGTTACTGAAGGCCCTGTCAGCCTCAGCAGTACAGCTCCAGTTGGACAAGGAATCCCTGACATAGAGCCGGCGTCCCATCGAACGCCCGTGGTCGAGATATCTGGATCCCTCCGGGTGCAGTGATGTAGGTGGCTGGATCCGGTTGGCCAGCTTGTCTCGACGGATAGGTTCCTCTTCTCTCCAGGCGTTGGACGACCTGAAGAACCCGATCCATCGCTTCCCCTAAGCTGGCCAGCATAGTGGAATGTTCCTGGACCCTTGCCACTATTCCAGGCGTGCGCTCCTCTTCTGCTGACTCCATAGACGGTGAGTGATTCTGTGATGAGGTGTGAATGACGGAGTCAGGCGCAGGAGGTAAAACACCGAAATCCAGAGTTTATTCAGTGTACATGAATAAAGCGCAGCAAGTGTCAAAACGAAACTAGCACAAGGGAAAAATCCACCTTGGCTACATACAAGGAAAGAGTAGCTCAACCGAGCTACTCACTCTCACAATGAACAATCACTCACAAAGGACAAGGGGGCAGAGGGAACACTTATACACAGACTAATGAGGGAATGAGTACCAGGTGTGTGTGATTGACAAGACAAGACAAGACAAGACAAATGGAGTGATGATAAATGGAGCGGTAGTGGCTAGTAAGCTGGTGATGACGAACGCCGAAACCTGCCCGAGCAAGGAGGAGGGGCAGTCTCGGCTGAATTCGTGACAAAAAGTAACTTCAAACCGACTGTCATTTAGCCTTCGCCACGTCGTTGTTGGACATAGATTTTCCTCACCCTTGTTCAGTGGAAAATAATCTTGAAGAAGAAGTCCACTGCGCCTTTTAGTTTTATGCATTTTCTACAGGCGCGTGTGAGCGAGTGGCAGACCCGTCGCCAGACCTCAGTCTTAAGGGGGGCATATGAAATGCATGGGAGGGCAGGGCACAATTATTATTAGCCTACAGTACCTATATTTAATAATAAATTCCCTCAAGTGGGGGGGCGGGGGGGGGGCACAAGCATTTTTGGGGGCGGGCCCGGCCCCCTATGGCCCGCCCATAGCGACGGGTGTGGCGAGTGGTGAGGGAGGGCGTGCTCTTCCTCGGGATGGGGGTCGGAGGAGAAGTGAGAGGTTGTAGTTCACAATCAGCCGGGAGATGCCACAAGCGTTGGTTCATCCCATTGGTTCGTTGTAGAGCTTTCGGGACAGTGCTATCCGGGATCCCTGGGACGTCCCGACCCTAAACCCTAACCATAACCCTTACCTAACCCTAACCTTAACCATTTAAAAGGACGTCCCAATGATCCCAAATAGCAAAGACCTTCCGGAGAAAGAGGGGTGGTTGCCAAAAACTGCAACGCACAAAAGAGAAAGGAATTGGAGAGCGTTTCTCGCTGATTTTTTATGAAAACATGGTTACACTATGTGGTATGGACTCGAGATATCCGATCTGGGACAACGGTGGAAATGCGATGGACGGGTGAGCTTATCACTTATTATTATAAACTATTAAGCCTGTCATCTCGTGCGGGTGTAGCGACATTTAGGCTACAATTCACTGATGGCTTAGTATCGAGTTTTATATTTATATATATATATATATATATATATATACTGAACAAAAATATTGATGCAACATGCAACAATTTCAACGATTTTACTGAGTTTCAGTTCATATAAGGAAACCAGTCAATTGAAATATTCATTAGCCCCTAATCTATGGATTTCAAATGACTGTGCAGGGGCGCAGCCATGGGTGGGCCTGGGAGGGCATAGGCCCACCCACTTGGGGGCCAGGCCCACCCACTGTGGAGCCAGGCCCAGCCAATCAGAGTGAGTTTTCCCCACAAAAGGGCATGATTACAGACAGAAATACTCCTCAGTTTCATCAGCTGTCAGGGTGCCTGGTCTCAGATGATCCCGCAGGTGAAGAAGCCGGATGTGGAGGTCCTGGGCTGGCGTGGTTACACGTGGTCTGCGGTTGTGAGGCCGGTTAGACGTACTGCCATATTCTCTAAAACAAAGTTGGAGGCGGCTTATGGTAGAGAAATGAACATTCAATTATCTGGCAACAGCTCTGGTGGACATTCCGGCAGTCAGTATGCCAATTGGGCGCTCCCTCAAAATTTTGACATCTGTGGCATTGTGTTGTGTGACAAAACTGCACATTTCAGAGTGGCCTTTTATTGTCCCCAGCACAAGGTGCACCTGTGTAATGATCATGCTGTTTAATCAGCTTCTTGATATACCACACCTTTCAGGTGGATGGATTATCTTGGCAAAGGAGAAATGCACACTAACAGCGATGTAAACAAATTTGTGGACAAAATTGGAGAGAAATAAGCTTTTTGTGCATATGGAAAAATTCTGGGATCTTTTATTTCAGCTCATGAAACATGGGACCAACACTTTACATGTTGCGTTTATATTGTTCTTCTGTATAGATGAATAACACTTTGTTTATTGATGGAAGGAAGCAGGAATATGTTGATGAATAGATAACCAAAGAAAGGTCCCATTAAAATGAAGCATGCACTGTCAGAACTGTCAACAATATCACAGAACATTATTCTACAGTGTTTAATTGGTTAGGCTATTTTGTTGTTCTTGGAATTTTATTTAAATTATTTATTTTAGGAATAATTAAAAGGGCAATCAGCAGTTGCTACATACATTTATTTTACTTATAAAGTAATGATATGTACCCATTGATTCTTTTTTCTTTTCTTGAAGAATATAGCCTAACATAAATAAATGCCTCATGAGCTTAGTTCAACTGTCGTACCCCATCAGAACCCAAAATATAAGCTTGTTTTACTCCAATGTTTGTAAACAAATTAAATGTAAATAAACAGTATATAGTCTCAAAACATGATTAAAACTATAATGTTGATATCATGGATGGTCAGTCCTTGCATCCATAGCTCTGTCAATGAATTTGAGAGTGGTAACATTTCTCCAGCCCCATCCCTCAGCTTTTTACAGAAACAGGAGAATTATTTGTTATTATTTCTACTGCTGATTGCTCCTTTAAGGGCTGTTACTTGATGGGGAAATGAATAGTGTGCAGTATAAGGCTGAAAGAATCAGTTCACTGCTATTCTGAGTGTAGCCTACTATGTTCCACTTACAGGAAGCGGTCTACCGGATGTACAGTATTTACAAACAAACAAACCCTAATATACAATCCTGTTACGTAGAAACAAAACAGGTGCTGCTATTTACTATTTACAGTGGTTAGAAGATGTCTTTATGGAATCGTGATTACTGTGTATTTAGCCTTCAGTATACTCTTCTACTAAATGTAATACTTTGTCACTAAGTGTTGCCAAAAACGGTGAGGAAAAAAATACAATACATTTGCTACAGATTGATCATGTTGTCAACTGATTCATGAAGTTATAGAATAGTGACTCTGGCTCCAGCATCAGTGGCTATAGGACCTGGAGGAGAGAACTGCTGCTGTAGGTAAACAACATAAACATCTTTACAGCAGCGCTTTAGTTCCAAGTAATTGAACAGTAAAGTAAAGGAGGAATGTCCTCCTTTAATGATAAGCTTGCTGTTCTCATAGCCTACCAGTAAACACCCTCTTTCCTAGTGTTTACCACGTGTGAGTGCGGAAGAGAGGGAGAGAGAGAAACACAAAGTGAGAGCGAGAGGTAGAAAGCTAGAAGCCAGGTATTGAGGGATATAGTGTCAGAATACTTGACGTGTCAGACTTGTTTTGGCACCTCCTGTCAATGACGATGAGAGGGGAAGTAGACAGACAGGAAGAAGGATGGTGAGAAATTTGACAGAGTGGGACTCTCTCTCAGACAGAGCATTTGGCAGTGTTCCTCTATTCAAGGTGCATGTTATACCATGTGATTGATGGGCTGGTAGAGAGTAAATCAGTCAATCAAGATATAAACCTTAAATTCGACAGGAGAGGTAGAGAGAGAGAGGAGTAAACTCATGTTTGGAAACCTGCCCTGAGTTCTCCACCGGGAGCTGTCCATAGTGCTGATGCATTCCATCTCTCCCTCTCCTCTTCCCCCTCTCCCTCTTTCCTCCTCCTCCTCTCCTCCTCTCAGCTGTTGATTGACATCCACTGCCTCTAATTAGCAAGTGAGAGTGTGGTTGAGTCTTGCTGACTGCCTTATTCTCAATGGGACAGGCAGAGAGAGGAGGGTGAGAGGAGGGAGGGAGACAGGGAGAGAGGGAGATAAAGGGGGGAGAGAGAGAGAAGACGAGAGAGAGAGAGGGAGGGAGACAGGCAGGGAGAGGGAGGGAGGGAGGGAGACAGGCATGGAGAGAGAGGGAACCAGAGAGGGAGGGAGGGAGACAGGCAGGGAGAGAGAGGGAGGGAGGGAGAGAGACAGGCAGGCAGGGAGATCTACAGTAGGTTAAAAGCTTGTTTAATAACAGGGGTGAAGAGGTCAGAAAAGGGAGGAATGGAAACTGTTTACCAGTTCACTTCAGGTACCGATTTCTGTCTTTCTTTGTGTACAGTGTATGTTATTGTTTGTTTTCTAATCAAACACTTTTCTTTCCCAGGCCACCATTCTCACCGATGTCTTCTGCCCCCTCCCATCTATCATTCTACGGGTGAAGAATGAAGAAGAGAAAAGAGGAGAGACAATGGATAGAGGGGAGAAGAAAGGATGGAGGGGAGGTGGTTAGACCCGGTGCTCCCGTCTCGACCACGGGTATTCTTGGGTTGATAATACAGATGTCGATGTTATTGCTTGAGAATACGCGTAGCCGAGTGGAAGCTATTGCATCGACAATTGACTATCATTACAACAACAACAAAAATATATATATTTTTAAAGAGCTCTAATGATGGACAAGGTATATTTCCTTTCTGTTGTTGAGCTTTATTGAAGAGATAGTGTTGGAAAGACATGGAAGATAGGGGAAGGGTGAGTCAAAGGGCAGTGGGCCGGATTCAAACCCATGCCGTCTCTGGCATGCATGTGACGTGTCAGCGGCTGCTGGAAGACACAGGCCACTCACTTCCTGTTCAAATGTTTCACCTATATATGCCCAATCAACTCCTTAACAAGTGTGTAGGGATAAAGAGGTACTTTGTATTTTCACCTGTGCTGGTCCATGACAACACCACCACCACCCTTTGTCTCCATCTCTCTCCCTCCCTCTTTCTATCTCTCCTATCACTATTTATATATCCACATGCTAGAACTGTGCGTGTGACTTTGACGCCTGCAGCGACCGCTAGAGACAGTAACACATGAGGACATGTCAAGGCTTGCATCACAGTGGCTGTAATACTATATCAGCACCAGATACTGTAGACTGATCTAGGATCAGCTTTCCCTCCCCAAGGCTAAAACGAACCTTAGATCAGTGTCTAGGGGCAACTTTAAGGACTACATTGCGGTGGCTGATGTTTCAGCTCCAGATAGAAGGTGCCCTTAGGCACAGATCTAGGATCAGTTCACCCTCCCCAAATCCTAACCTAAACCACTTATGGTGAAAATGCCCAAATTGACCTGTGTCTAGAGGCAGCATCACTCTACTCCAACATCCATCTCACCAAGGGATCTGGGGAATATTTTGATAGCCTGGCCCCGGTTAAACCAGACTGAATCCTGCGCTCACAATGAAACACAGTGTTCAGTCTGTTCTACTCAGGCTAATACAGTGTCAAGGCCTGGGTGTGTTCATTAGCGCACACTGTAGCAAAACGCTTTGCAACTGAAAACTTTTGTAACAAAAACAAGAGTTTCTTATTGGACAAGTTCAGGTAGGTCCCTCCCTGTTTCGGAGTGTTGGCTTTCGTTTGGTTCATAGTAAATACACCCCCTAACTGATGAATGGTTGCAGATTAGAAAGTGCCAGAGGAGTTGGGGATAAATGTGTTGAAATAAATGTAGGTTCATTAACATTATTGCTGATAATATATGTCCAATAAATCAACTTTAGCTTTCCTTTATATTTAGTAATTTCATGGCATTGTTTTGTAATAATAATAATTTAACTTGCATAGTGCTTTTCATTACAGAAAATTACCTCAAAGCGCATAAAAAGCAAAACAAATTAATTGAAATTGAGATGGTTGAGATGGATATTGATTGTCTCTATTTGGCTTCTGATGAAAGCCTGGGAGTTGAGGCAGTTTGGATTGGAAAGGCAGTGTAGCTTCAGGGGAGGGGGCATCGATGGTACAGCCAGAGAGAAACAAAGACAGTCTGACAAACAGGCCTGCAGCGCTTCATCAGTGCACCACACCTGCTTCTCTGACGGTCAGTTCCTCCATAGGACCAACTTCTCCATTGCCAAACATGTAGCACCCACCTGGGTGATGCCACGGCTGCACCACATCTTGGCAGTGGTTAAGAACAGTCCCTGAGCCTCTTCTGCCATCTCTAGACACAGCATGCAGTACTTGTTGTAATTCTTCTCTACAGATGAAACAATAAAGCTGTGGCTGCATTATTTGAATCCAAACAGCCAGCTAGCTAGAAGCCAAAAAATAGACTTTTCATCCCAATTCTGCAACTCCGAGATTCAAGAGATCAATCCCTAGAGCAGTCAAACCCCCAAAAATTATTTTAGCACAAAGGCACTGTACATTATATCACCATCAACTGACTGTTTCAATGCCCTGTAAGTGTTCCTTAAACATTTGCATTGTGTTTAAATGCAGCAATTAGGATGTACATACATTATGCAACTTGTTGATAGCGAGCGTGTAAACGTTTTTTAAAAATTGCAGATTGTGTGAGCACAGCTCCAGGTGCCTAGAAACCAAATACTTGTTACCTTGGAAATGGTTGCCATGGCACCGTTGTATAGGTTATTGGCAGCCTTGACAGAGACTAGAGTGATACTTGACCTCACACGCTGAATGAGAGGAGATTGAGATCGAGGGGGAGATAGGGATGAGGTGATAGACAAACTGATAACCACTCATCATAGCCCTCTGTGAATCATAACTTATTGTCAATATCCCCAGCTGAGAACCATGGGTACGCACACAATCACACAAATGCATTGGGGCGCATGGACACACGTACCGACATATACATGGTGATCACATCTGTTAGTTTTAGTCGTAAACTGGACAGTATGGCGTTTTCCTCTAGCTAGCCCATTATCAGGAAATGAAACCGCATGTCTCTCCGGTAGAAATATGCTCTATATAGTTTAGTTTTGATGGTTAACTCTCAAATCAGACAATTGACACAGACACATTCATTGTGGGTGTCAAAATACGACACTTTTTAATTTGTCACATTGAAAACAAAAGTCATTACAATATTACAAAGGGCAACCAATTGCAAATCATTGGCAATTTTCTTATCATTTGAAAAACTAAAAATAATCAAATCAATAATGGTTTCAAATCAATAATAATAATAATTTGGACCTACTGTTTACCTGGTGTGTATGTACCGTACTACCTCTCCCCTTTAGTCCATTTTCTCTAACAAAGGAATGGTGCAACATGTCTTCAGGGAGATACCTTAACCATTCTATCATTTAGAAAAAGGACCTTGGATATTCATAGAAAATATTTCATAAACCACTTGACATAAAACTACTTGAGTGTTTGGACTGTTCCAGAAAGCAGGATCAATGACTTAGCCAGCTAACTGTCCCAAAAAATCAAACTTGAAATTCTCATGGTATAATTGACTTGACAACCAACAACAACCCTTATTCAAGTTTAGCTTTCTAAATAAAAAGATGAAGAGATATATTTAACTGCATATCAAAGTTAGCTGGCTAACTTAACGATCCTGCTTTCTGGAACACCCCACTAGTGACAAGTTACTCTGCATAAAAACACACTCAAGAGTTACACCGAATATACACAATACCACAGTGTTGGGTCATTCCAATGGGGTATCTCTAGAACTGTACACGAGGGAGAGTAAAAATGAATTGTGGTGAAACAAAAACTGACCCCACAGCAGCTACTAACTGTATAATCCGACCAGTAAACTAGGAGCCATGACGACTGACAGCTTGTAAGATGAGAGGTCTGTATAAATTAAAACAAACGGTGAGTAGGGGAATAGGTTGACTTAACCAGTCATATATACCTCTATGGCTGCATCCCTATTCCCAATATTGTGCACCATTGTCCACCCGAGCCCTCTGGGAGCTGGTCAAAAGTAGTGCCCTACATAGGGAACGGGGTGCCATTTGGGACGCTACCTATATATGTCTCTGGACTGAACTATAGCTATGCAAGACAGACTGGTCTGACCGTCTCGGTGGACGCCAGGTCACTAGTGTGGGAGATGTGTGGTGAGGTAAGGGTCGGAGGCCGCTACATTGCAGGCATCTGCCAGATCTCACAACGACTTGATAGTTGTTTCACATATCAGCTAACCACGACATCATATAGCAATATGATGCCCAACTGCAGTTGACGACATGGCACGCAACACTTGGTTGATGCAATGCAACGTCTGCAATGTAGTCGGCCTGGAACGGGACCATTATCTTGGGCTGTAGACGGGCAGTGATTGGTGAGAAGCAGACGAGAGCCACCTCTAATCAGCTTCCTGTTCCAATGTGATGTCTTCAGCCCCGGTGAGCCTGAGCTACTGATTGGCTGCTTCACAAGCGTCTATCCAATCACTGTACACATCCACAGGCTCTGACAGATCTTAGAGAGTAAGGTAAGGATATAGAACTTATATACACTCAACCAGAAGATGTTAGCAACAGGAGATTGGAGAAAATGCGACTGCATGCAACTGTGTCTAGTCATGGCAGTATTTACATTTTAGCCATTTATCAGACGCTCTTATCCAGAGCAACTTATAGTCTGTAACTGGGCTGTTTGCATTCCTGATGTTAAAATACCTAGAAACAATATTATCATAAGAGCCAATCCAATGAAATGAGGCATTACATCATTAGGAAATTACAACTGCTGCAGCCTTATTGATTACGTATCAATTAGTATGGTTACATGCACACAATGCGATTATTATGGATAGTCTGATTAATATAATAGTTTGATTTAAATGTTTTGTTGTTTAATTCCTTCTCATTTAACTGTAAGATGTAAATATTGTGTTTTTTATTGTTCCTGGAGGCTGTTGCCATAGTGATAACCAAAAGATACCTGTAATAATATAATAATATATAATATGCCATTTAGCAGACGCTTTTATCCAAAGCGACTTACAGTCATGCGTGCATACATTTTTTTTTGTGCATGGGTGGTCCCGGGGATTGAACCCACTACCGTGGCTACCTGTGTTGTTCGATCCCGTTTACATGGACACATCTGAAACCAGGCTACCTGTTGGCACTCTGATAAATGAGAAAAGAGGCAATCAAAATAAACCTTCTGCCACAGCGACCATGTTATTTTTGGGAAGCATATTTGATTCTGAGTTCAAACATATCAAATGTGTATGTGAAAACGACTTCTAAAGGAGAGATCGAAATGTACACAATAGTTACCCGGCGGAAGATGGTTTAGTATTTTTTTTACATTTAGTCCAGGGCAGGGTCATGTAATTTGTAATTTACTAAATGTCATATTTCTCAGGGTTTAAGAATTAGTTGCTTATTATAGTATCTCATTTGTGCCCGATGATGCCCCTCCACCCTGATTCTCTGCTGGGCGCGCAATATCAAGTGTATGGTAGCTCAATCAAATGACCCATAGCCTATACTATACTATACTATACTATACTATAGAGCATGCTAGGAGAAGCACAGGGCAAAGTTATATTTCTAATAAAATGTACTTACTTCCCGTGTTTTTGCACTGCTGGGATGGTGTATATAAAACTAGGCTACACTGTAATGGATAGGCGTTCCCAATCATGAGCCCCGGCCTGCCCTGCTCTTGCTGATGTAACCCTTTTATGCTGCCTAACCAATGGCTGTGCTACGTTTGTGCTGCCTAACCAATGGCTGTGCTGTGTTTGTGCTGCCTAACCAATGGCTGTGCTGTGTACGCTGTCACTTCAGGAGGCGAGTCAATTTGTCAAAAAATGCAATGTCTGTGAGTGCCGACTAGGCCTGCTGATGTCCTGTTCAGTTTGAGAGGGACAGCGTGAAGTTGAGGACCAGAGGTATTTCTATTGGATTTTATTCCGGATCCCCATTAGCTGTTGCCAAGGCAGCAGCTACTTTTCCGCATTTTTTTTAATGACATAATTTCTCAACGTTTGTACCGACAGATTGAATATCATTTAAGAATAGGTGCATAAAATGCATCCTCCAACTGCAACGTCTGCCTATATGCCCACAACATCGTCTCAAGAAAATGTTCTATTTTTAATACCCTCAAACACCAAGTTAGGCATTCCTAGTAGGTACCTAGTAGTATCACTGTACCTAGTAGGCCATTATCACTGTCCATCGGGAATTAGAATTCTTCACGTTTTACTAGTGAAATGTCCAAACTGCATGCCAATCATTTGATTTCAATCAGTTTCATGGGAATATGCATATAGATCTTCTTGAATAACTGTTTTGCGAGCAAATTAAAGCAGGTGGTGTTAAACTATTAGCATTTCTTGTAAGACTATTTTGTATCAATCAAAGCATTGCCTGCGGTGCGCAAACTGTTCCGTTTTGGCCACGTGAGGAAAATATGACTATTTAGCGTCAGATAAGAAATGACTGCGGAGGTGTTTTTGGTGTAAGATTATAGGCTTATATGCTACTATATTTGGATCTGCTATGTCAAATCCCAATTAATCATTATGGGCTCTTGCGAGACATTGATTTAGCTTTGATCTAACGTTACTAAACGAGCACCACTGTGAAAAGTGAGAGTCATCTATTAGTAATAATAACAAGTGATAAGTAGGCTACATCTTGATGAGGGTTATTTTGAGCGCCCTTCGAATCTCACTGCTGAAAGGACAGCAATGTTCACGTATCGTTCTGAGTTCCACTGCGCAAGGGGGTCCGCTGAGTTTTATAAACATCATGGCAGACGCGCTGTGAATTTGGATCCCAGCTCTCGTTGGTGTCATGATAAGGTTCACGCGGTGGATGAGTTTGTCTGCATATGCAATAGAGGTGGTACGTTTCTGTAAGCTAAGCACTCGGACAGTAGGGTGAGTTCAAGTGCGTTTTGATGACAGCCGTTTTAGCAACCCCTGGTAGAGTTCTGTGTCTGTGGCTGTTCTTGTTACGTCGGATTTGGCCCGCTCAAACTGGCCACGCCTCCGACCGACGGGCCTCTGCACACACGCCTACAGGTCATAATTCGTGCCATAGAGAAAGAAGACAGGGAATACAGCCTGCCATTTAAGAAACACATTGTGAAGCATTTGTGACACGCTACAGACTGGCAGGAGAGCTTAGCATTTCAACAACAGCACTTCAACAACATGTCTATACATTTAGCATTTATGCTGTATACAATATTTACAATTATTACTTAGAATTAAATAATAATGAAACAAAAAATGCCTTATTAGGCTATACAGTCATTCTACAGTGCCTTGTAATTCACTTTTAGAAACACGAGTTTGGCCAGTCTTTGGTTTGAGGATCAGCTATGCATGCCTAGTTTGTTAATTTAGCCTAGCAGATGCTCTTATATTCCCATGCCCTAATCACAGTCAACACACATCTATTTTGTAACAACAATGTCATGGAATAAACAGAATACATTTGAAAATGATAGTTTCCCAAATGAAAATGGTTTACAAGTGCATATAGGCCTAACTGATGATATATGGCTGCTGTGTTAAACATTGAATGGCTTTTTCTCAAATTCATTGATGATCAGATACTTCCGTTGTAACTGATTATGTTGTACTCAATATTTACTGTTGATAGACAACTTCAGCATTGTTCCAAACTTAAGACTATCCTCTTTTTTAACAATAGCCTGTATAGAAATAAAAACGTCTCCGGTGCTGCAGCATGCGCTCATTTGTTGTCATGTTCTGTGATATTCAAAAAAGATTCTGCTTGTCTCCAATTATGTAAAATTACGTAGAATTGCATGAAATGCATTTATAAGAGGTAATTTTTTCACAGACCACAAATAAGATAGATTCATGCAGTGCTTTTATTATAATGGATATCTTTTCTCCCCCTTGTCAGTGGTGGTCTGTGAATCCACAACCTTCTGGCTGCTTTGCCATGTAATCCTTACAAAATGAAGAACAGTTTCTAAAACTGCATATCTATGGCTCTGGTCTGTCCTAGGAGTGAGGGTAAACAGTAGGCATGTTCTCTGCAATCCACTTTATGTTTTAATTATTAATTTGGGTATAGGGGTCACTTACTTTTTTTTTAAAGTGTTCAGGGTGGGTTGGGTAAAAATATTATTTTACTGAAGGGAGGGCAATCCATTTTTATTTCAGAGAGATCCGATTTTCTCCAGGTAAGTCCCTAAGACGCGTACATTCAGTTGTTCCGAACTCACTTCACCCGCGCTAAAGAGGGAGGCTCGCTTGGCTGGTGTTAGCATATGTGCAGATCAAATACACCGTCCTAATAATTAGAAAGATTGCTCAGAAAAGCAGTTGTTTTATGCTTACTACGATTTTAACCTTACGCAGATCAAGATAAGAAGAGTACGGTGTTTATATGACTATTGCATAACCTGCCATAATCAGTTTAATATTGAATTATTAGTGTGCATGTAAACGTACCAAATGTGATAACAACAACAGTTATTGTGTCTGAGTTCAATAGACTTGATCAGCATTCAAAGGATACAGGTAATGGGGGTTTGGAACTCCTCCAGGCAAACTGTGCATGATATTATCCCAGTATTTCTGGTCCTTTCCCTGTTGGCAAGAAAGAGAAGTTAAAACACAAAGCATGAATAAATAGTTAAGTCATTGAAATGTAAGAGTTACAGCCTGTAGTGCATTACCCTCTAGTGAACTACACTGTATATACACAAGTATGTGGATACCCCTTCAAATTAGTAGATTAGGCTATTTCAGCCACACCCGTTGCTGACAGGTGTATAAAGTCGAGCACACAGCCATGCAATCTCCATAGACAAACATTGGCAGTAGAATGGCCTTAGTAAAGAGCTCGGTGACTTTCAACGTGGCACCATCATAGGATGCCACCTTTCAGTTCTGCAAATGTCTGCCCTGATAGAGCTGCCCCGGTCAACTGTAAGTGCTGTTATTGTGAAGTGAAAACATCTAGGAGCAACAACGGCTCAGCCGTGAAGCGGCTCAGCCGTGAAGTGGTAGACCACACAAGCTCAAAGAATGGCACCGCAGAGTGCTGAAGCGCGTAAAAACCATCTGTCCTCAGTTGCAACACTCACTACCGAGTTCAAAACTGCCTCTGGAAGCAACGTCAGCACAAGAACTGTTCGTCAGGAGCTTCATGAAATGGGTTTCCATGGCCGAGCAGCCGCACACAAGCCTAAGATAACCATGCGCAATGCCGAGCGTCGGCTGGAGTTGTGTAAAGCTCGCCGCCATTGGACTCTGGAGCAGTGGCAACGCGTTCTCTGGAGAGATGAATCACGCTTCACCATCTGGCAGCCCGACTGACAAATCTGGGGTTTGGCGGATGCCAGGATAACACTACCTGCCCCCATACATAGTGCCAACTGTAAAGTTTGGTGGAGGAGGAATAATGGTCTGGGGCTGTTTCATGGTTCAGGCTAAGCCCCTTAGTTCCAGTGAAGGGAAATCTTAATGCTACAGCATACAATGACATTCTAGACAATTATGTGCTTCCAACTTTGTGGCAACAGTTTGGGGAAGGCCCTTTACTGTTTCAGCATGACAAAGCCCCCGTGCACAAAGCGAGGTCCATACAGAAATGGTTTGTCGAGATCGGTGTGGAAGAACTTGACTGGCCTGCAAAGAGACCTGACATCAACCCCATCGAACACCTTTGGGATAAATTGGAACGCTGACTGCGAGCCAGCCCTAATTGCCCAACATCAGTCCCCGACCTCACTAATGCTCGTGGTTGAATGGAAGCAAGTCCCTGCAGCAATGTTCCAACATCTAGTGGAAAGCCTTCCCATTAGAGTGGAGGCTGTTATAGCAGCAAAGGGGGGACCAACTCCATATTAATGCCCGTAGTGTACTTTTGACCAGTGCCCATAGGGTTCTGGTCAAAAGTAGTGCAGTATGTATGGAATAGGGTGCAATTTGGGAGGTCACGTCTGTGTAGCCGAAACTTCTATGTACACTATCCCTGATGCAGTAAACATTTTAAAACATCGAATAATTTAGTAAGCTTTATGCGACATAATTTTGAGTGCGAACCCATTACACCTCTTTTTTTTGTCTGAATTCGCGGGTTTTACGCACCACCCGCCAAGCTTTTGGGAGAGCGCGATGGTTTTGATTTGCCATTTGGGAGGTAGCCATACTGTACTTTGTTACTTACATTTTCACATCACAGGACTTTTCGTGATTGCAGAATGGACAGGTGAATTGAGTGTCCAAATTTCCAGTAAGCTTCTTCTTTGGAGGGGGCTTTCGCTTGGACTTGCGGCGACCCATATTAGGTAGTCTTCACGTGTACAGTAAGGTTAGCTAGTTAGTTCGCTAAACTCTGTTGAGCAAATGTACATCAATTACAAATAATGCAACTTTGTAACTGAATAGATCGCAGTCGTTCAATCAAATCAACGTATTCTAAACTGTAAATTAATAATGTAATCCTGCTAGGCGCAAGTAGCTAGCTAGCTAGCTTAGCTACAACAACGTGTGTTGTTGTCATAAACTGTTAACTCTCCAACAACTCTTGGCTCCTTGCTGATGCCAGCGGTGGTTTCATGAAACTGAATGTTTCGTTATTAATAATGGAAAGTACAACATTATCTATAATCAAGCTCCTTATATTAAATAATTGTTCCATGAAACGATATATTTGTTTCGCTACCTTTCCTAAGAAAACACACGCTTCGGCTTTTTAGTGGAGAAAGTAAGCAAGCAACGAGAACCGGAAGTTGTTCTTCGTCAAAGTTTTATGGCAGACTACACCTATTGGTGTATTGCCGCCACCTACTGTACGGGGTATTGAAACAAAACAAAAATAATATATTCCATTGCGAGATGGGGGGACCCGAACGAGATAATACAAAATACAAAATAAATAATCAAAACAACCATCCCAATTGTTCAGTCACATCCCTACACAGGCTCAGGTGCCTGTGAGGATGGAGCATTTTTCAACAGGATTCCTTGCAATGCCTCAGCCGCACTCACAATGATGCCTATTTTCTCCGATTTCCTCTCCGTTTGCGCTGTGTAGTTGATAACTAAAGTAATAAATGCTACAAAGTCCACCTTCTTAACATGCAACATCTCAGGATCCCTCGGTTGACACAGAACATCTTGTGTCTCTACTCCAACTACCATTACTTCTTCAACTTCACGCCTTTATTCCACTGTTCTCAACGCCTCCGGATAGAAGACATTCTGGACAGCCCTTATTCATGCAACCTCCGTCTCCTTCACACTAACAGGACACTTCAGAAATGCAGGTGCATGTTAATACTCCTCCCATCTACAAACATTTGACACATGACCAAATCATTTACATTTATCACACTGCATGGGTTCGGGCACAAAGGCTCTCACAGGGAATCTCATATAACCCAAATACACGTGAGAACGGAGAGACTCATCAAAATAACAATAGAATGGATGGAGTGGGCTTCAGCACTCCATCTACCATGCGGGTCAGTCGTTGTGCACCAACCACTTGATCCAATTCTTCACGCATATAGCCTTTGCATTTACTTCTAGCGCCACCCCAGAGATAACACCCTTGATAGGCGCCCTGCTTCAAAGATCCACACACGACACATTCCAATCTTCTTGAGGCGCAAAGCATGCTCCTTCTGTTCCATAGAAACACAAAATAAACCCACTTCCCGTTATTCTCATCGACTCCACCTCATTCAACGCATCCACAATTTTAATAGACTTCAAACGGATCTTCCAGGTAACAACATCGTCCCAAAACCCTTATTCCAGCCAAAAATGACTCACTACCACTTTGCTTCTCTTATTTCATTTTGCATCCGCCACAGTAATCCAATTCTCCTCACGTTCTTCTCCAGTCGACACGCCATCTGATTCAAACAGAACATCCGCTTCCGCCATTTTTCCTCCTGAGATCGCCGTCAGAACCGGAAGTTCACATTAAACCATTTTCGTCTTCTTCTTCAAGTTTTATTGGCGAATCGCAACCAACTGACAGGTGCATACACCGCTTCCTACTGTAGTGGAGTGTGAAGCCGGTCACGACCTATCTATACCACTATTCTCTTAACTAACCCTGAATTTCTAATACAATAAAATAATTCCCTACAACCCTCACTACTCCCATCATCCCCACCCAAAATACCACCCACTTCCCATTCCTGTCCAACTTCTCTGACCCTGTCAAACAACCTCTCCCTTTCTACATCATACATCTCACAAAATAATAATACATGTTCAACCGCTTCAACAACTGTCCCCTGATTGGTGGAAACGTTGCAAATATCCTGCGTGTTTTAATTTGATTGACAGATCTAGAGCACCGGCCGGCGTTCGTCTTCGACGTCCACTCAAATAAAAGTCCATCGTGGAGACCGATACTCGCCGGTGAAAAAAGTCAAGGTAGCTAGGTCTAAAGTGGTTTAAAATAAGAGTTAATTCTAGCACACAGCAAGGAATGAACTGAGAAAGTGTGCTTACAAAAAAACCACTGCATGAAGGTAGCTCAGACTTGCAGAGATAAGCTGGCTAGATGGGCCTAGCTAACAAACTCACTTACTGTAGTTAGCTAAGTAGCTAGCCTCTGCTCTGGGCTGCAGCAGAGTTCCATTATTTGCTAGCTATGTCATTGTCCCCATAAAGCTGGTGAAAACGAGCACCGTTCAGAAGTTAATGGCTGTTTTGCATACCCAACAGACCTCAACTATCATTAGCTGTCAAGACTTCACCCTAACTAGGCTAATCCTAACCAAGAGCTGAAAGGCAGGGGGGAAAGAAGGGAAGGCCTACTGTATGTAATTTAGCGCTTCCATTCAACATTTTCATGACAACTTGGCCCTCTGCCCACAGATGTCAGTGGTTCAGATGGTGAAGATTGTGGGTCTGGGGGCTGTGGCCCTCACTCTCAGTGTGAAGTGGTTGGGCTGGCTCCTCTGTCGCCTCTGGCCCCGGAAAATATCCCGGGGGCCCCTGAAAGAAGTGTTCTTTTTCCCCACGGAGGTCGCCTGCACGGAGCGTCTCTTCACTCCTGACTCACCATTGTAAGTAATAGTATGCGTACCAAATGGCACCTTTTCCCTATATAGTGCACTGTTTTTAACCAGGGCCCAGTAGTGGATACTAGTGCCCTAGGGTAACATTTGGGATGCTGGCACAGTCAACTTTAACTACTCACCATCATTTTCATTAATAATATATCTATCCAATATCTCTAAGAATTCTGCTGTTTTTTTTATAGTCTTTCTATTGATTTCAGATGTTTTGCTACGGGCTAGGAACAATTATTCAGTGAGTGACTACTATACAGTAGATCCACCTTCCACAGTAACTCCTTCTCTCTCCCCCTTTCCTCTCCCTCTCATCCTCCTCTCCTCTGTCCCCCTATCATCTTCCCCTCCTCTTCACATGCCCCCCCCCCCCTCCTCTCTCCCCCCCCCTTCCTCTCTCCCCCCCAAGCCCCTGCCCCTGTCCCTTACCCCACAACGTCAACACCTCCTTCACCCGTCTCCTGGGCCACATCCTGTCTGCCTCCTCCTCCCTGGACCTGTGTGTGTTCGCCTTCACCAACCTGGACCTGAGCCGGGCCGTGCTGGCCCTCCACACCAGGGGCATCCCCATCCGTATCCTCACTGACATGGACTACACCCTCATCACCGGCTCCCAGATAGGGGCCATCCGCAGAGCAGGTAGGCTGATATGCCAAAGTCAATAAATCAAGTCACTGACAGGGAGGGAAGCCTCTCTCACTGCTGCTAATGTTATAAATAGGGGCCATCTGCAGAGCAGGTAGGCTGATGGCAGAGGCCCAATCCTAAAGCAGTTCTTAGAACCTACCACCTAGCTATGTACATTTTTACATTTTAGTCATTTAGCAGACGCTCTTATCCTGAGCGACTTACAGTTAGTGAGTGCATACATTTTATTTTTTCATACTGGCCCCCGGTGGGAAACGAACCCACAACCCTGGCGTTGCAAGCGCCATGCTCTACCAACTGAGCCACACAGGGCCCTACTGTACTATCCCCTTATGCGCCTACATCACTCATCTGCAAAGCAGGTTGGGCCAGGGGTTCCCAAACTTTTTCACTCAGGCCCCCCTTCCTGCATTGGGGAACATCCCGCGCCCCACGTCTATTTCTATGGGCACAAGCACTGTTCATGACAAACTGTTCACACCCCTCTTGTTGACGGTGAGAAAATGTTGCAGGTTTGTTTATTTCCTGCAATTCTATACATTTTGCCATGTCTAATGTTTATTCATGTCATATTTGAGTGACTCAAACATTACAACAAAATCTATGGGCAAAAAAACATTAGGTGACATGGGCTAGTTGATCTGGACATTTGAGTTATAAATAGCTCTCTAAGGTATGAAATGACTGACATGACAAGAGGAAATCTGCTGATGCACTACCCAATTTCGAAATTTCACCTTGTGCATTCTACTATTACAACTTTTAAGAGTAAGTTGAAAGCTGGACTGAGTTCCCCAAAAATATACACTACCGGTCAAAAGTTTTCGAACACCTTCTCTTTCAAGGGTTTTTCTTTATTTTTACCATGTTCTACAAAACTATGAAATAACACATGAAATTATGTAGTAACCAAAAAAGTGTAAAACAAATCAAAATATATTTTATATTTGAGATTCTTCAAATAGCCACCCTTTGCCTTGATGACAGCTTTGCACACTCTTGGCATTCTCTCAACCAGCTTCATCTGGAATGCTTTTCCAACAGTCTTGAAGGAGTTCCCACATATGCTGAGCACTTGTTGGCTGCTTTTCCTTCACTCTGCTGTCCGACTCATCCCAAACCATCTCAATTGGGTTGAGGTCAGGGGATTATGGGGGCCAGGTCATCTGATGCAGCACTCCATCATTCTCGGTAAATTATCCCTTACACAGCCTGGAGGTGTGTTGGATCATTGTCCTGTTGGTTTATATTAAAGAAGAAAAGTGGAATGCAAAATGTTATTGTTTGGAACAATAGGTTGACTGCATTTGACCTAACAGAACAGCATGCAAAGTAACAGCAAGGAGGAGGAACTGCGCCGCTTGAGTGACAGGGGGCGGAGCTTGGTGTGACATAAGAGTAAATTATCAAAACGGACGTTACACAAGGCTGAGATGCATTTCAAAATATTGCATGCGATATGGATCTCTTGCGATATGGAAATATTGTGATTTCTATGTGAAATTGTTTAATTGTGCAGCCCTACTATATAGAGAATAAGGTGCCATTTGGGACGTATCCAGAGGGATGATTAAATATGTTGCAAGCGTAATCTGGCCCTAGTGGGCTTGCCAGCACAAGCCCCGACGAGTCAGAGACCTGTGGAATGCACATGGAATTTAAACTTGGGAGCACCAGTGCAGCTCTGAAAAAATACATTGAATTGCACATGGTTACATCTGTACAGTTGTTTCAAGTCCGGTGTGCTCAGGCTGTGGTTAGGCTACATTTGTATCATTTGAGGGTTGCGCATCACAAGCAAAGTCATTTTGTATCATTTTACTTCGCCTGTGAGAACCATTAGCACAGGCAGGTCTGATTAGTCTATCTGCATCACAGCCTCTACCATAGAAACCAATGGAGCATGGCTTTGTGTCTGTGGTTGCACAACTTTCACCTTTACTATGCAGAAAAACCACTTGTCTCTAGCTCAACCCGTTCAAAACTAAATACCTATTTTACCGGAGCTACACTGAACAAAAATATAAACGCAACAATTTCAACGATTTTACTGAGTTACAGTTCATATAAGGAAATCAGTCAATTGAAATAAATAAATTAGGCCCTAATCTATGGATTTCACATGACTGGGAATACAGATATGCATCTGTTGGTCACAGATACCTTAAAGAAAGGTAGGGGTGTGGATGAAAAAAAACGGTCAGTATCTGGTGTGACCACCATTTGCCTCATGCAGCGCGGCACATCTCCTTCGCATAGAGTGGATCAGGCTGTTGATTGTGGCCTGTGGAATGTTGTCCCACTCCTCTTCAATGACTGTGCGAAGTTGCTGGATATTAGCGGGATATTAGCGGGAACTGGAATGTTCTGTCGTACACGTCGATCCAGAGCATCCCAAACATGCTCAATGTGTGACACATCTGGTGAGTATGCAGGCCATGGAAGAACTGGGACATTTTCAGCTGCCAGGAATTGTGTACAGATACTTGCGACATGGGGCCGTGCATTATCATGCTGAAACATGAGGTGATCGTGGCAGATGAATGGCATGACAATGGGCCTCAGGATCTCGTAACAGTATCTCTGTGCATTTAAATTGCCATCGATAAAATGCAAATGTCTTAATTGTCTGTAGCTTATGCCTGCCCATGCTATAACCCCACCGCCACCATGGGTCACTCTGTTGACATCAGCAAACCGCTCGCCCACACAAAGCCATACAGGCTGTCTGCCATCTGAACCGTACAGTTGAAACCGGGATTAATCCGTGAAGAGCACACTTCTCCAGCGTGCCAGTGGCCATCGAAGGTGAGCATTTGCCCACTGAAGTCAGTTACGACGCCGAACTGCAGTCAGGTCAAGACCCTGGTGAGGACGACGAGCACACAGATGAGCTTCCCTGAGACGGTTTCTGACAATTTGTGCAGAAATTATTTGGTTGTTCAAACCCACAGTTTCATCAGCTGTCAAGGTGGCTGGTATCAGACGATTCCAAAGGTGAAGAAGCCGGATGTGGGGAGGTCCTGGGCTGGCGTGGTTACACGTGGTCTGCGGTTGTGAGGCCGGTTGGACGTACTGCCAAATTCTCTAAAATTACGTTGGAGGACGCTTATGGTAGAGAAATTAACATTCAATTATCTGGCAACAGCTCTGGTGGATATTCCTGCAGTCAGCATGCCAATTGCACGCTCCCTCAAAACTTGAGAGATATGTGGCATTGTGTTGTGACAAAACTGCACATTTTAGAGTGGCCTTTTATTGTCCCCAGCACAAGGTGCACCTGTGTAATGATCATGCAGTTTAATCAGCTTCTTGATATGCCACACCTGTCAGGTGGATGGTTTATCTTAGCAAAGAAGAAGTGCTCACTAACAGGGATGTAAACAAAAAAAAATGTTTTTGAGAAATAAGATTGTGCCTATGG
Source organism: Coregonus lavaretus (assembly GCF_964263955.1). NCBI lineage: Eukaryota > Metazoa > Chordata > Actinopteri > Salmoniformes > Salmonidae > Coregonus > Coregonus lavaretus. The sequence goes on from NW_028163472.1 coordinate 38,401, forward strand.
AAATATCTGGGCTCTTTTATTCCAGCTCATGAAACATGGGACCAGCACTTTACATGTTGCGTTTTATATTTTTGTTTAGTATAAATATTTTATTTCTAGCACGGATTCGCGGGACGCTCTTAAAAGGGTTAAATACAGTGCTTGACTTGGGCAGGAGCTGAGTACTGGCACCTCAAATGTTCTACTGCTTGAGCTACGACTGCCTGTTCCCTTTTATAGAATATATGTTGAAAAGTATTTTGGAGCTCCTGCACCTAAATATAAACAGTACCGGCACCCAAAATTAGTACCTGAACCTATTTCAGTCAAGTCAAGCACTGGGTACACACAAATTAATCATCATGATTAAGGAATTATGAAAATAGTACAAATAAACCCTATTTAATCTTTATTTAATTTATTTTTAATCTATAAAAAAGCAGTATGGATCAGTTAGATGGAGGTCATTACTACTAAATACATTAACAGGGACATTTTAGGTGACATTAACAGGGACATTTTAGGTGTGCTGCAGAGTTGTTTATCCCATCAAGGTGTGCCACGATTCAAAAAAGGTAGATAGACATGTTATGAATGGCTCTCTCTCCCCCTCCCCCCTCTATTTGGAATCTGTGTGATGTCCATGTGAGGTTTGACTCTGGGAGGTGTGACTCCACCACAATGCACCACAACTGTGACTGTATTCATAATATAGCATGGCCGCTCTCATCCTGTCTATTCCCCTTCCATTCCCCCAGGCATCTGTGTGAGGTGTGACTCCGGCGCCGTCCACATGCACCACAAGTTTGCCGTGGTGGACGGCCGGCGCCTGATCACCGGCTCCCTGAACTGGACCCTGACAGCCATCCAGAGCAACAAGGAGAACATCCTGGTCACGGAGGAACCAGACCTGGTCCTGCCTTTCATCACTGAGTTCCAGAGGCTCTGGGACGTCAATGACCCGGCTAGGAGAAACCTGCCATCCATCGCTGAGAAACCTGCTAGTTTAGTACTATAGAGAGACTGAGAAACATGGCTGAAGTATTTGTGTTACAGTAGCAGTAGCTAGTGGTTACTTTTGGTTTACCAACTGGTACGGTGATTATGTAGATTTTTATTTTGTATATTTAGTTTTTATATTTTCAATTTCTGAGAAACCTGCTAGTTTAGTACTATGGATACAAAGGTTGTATGGTCCTTATCTGGGACAAACGTGTCCAAATACAAATCGTGTTTGCATTAGTGTAGTGTGGTACGTTAGGATTGGGCAGTACTGGTCTAGTACATGATGTATAATTTGGGTAGTTTGCTATCTAGTAGTTTTATATATTTTTTCAATCTTAGAGAAACCTGCTCATCCACATCTTATCAGAGAAACCAGCTATCTTCGTCAAGTAGAGGGCCTGCGAGACATGGACTGTATGTGTACTTTCCTACTTTAGTAGAAGTAATAGTTTTTTGCCAGATGAATCGCTGCTTTACCCTGGTGATGTAGAATTGGGTAGTTTGATATTTTGTACTTTTATATTGAAAGTTTTTTGTAGTTTTACATTGTTTACACTGAGGTATTTTGTTATTGTATGACAAATTGTTTTATATATTTTAATACAAAAGTCATTTGAATTCTGTAAAAAAAAAAATGTAATGTTAAATTGGATAACTAAGAGTGGAATGTGTTATTTTTGTATGTTAAACGTTATATTTAAAATAGGATTTCATTACAGTATTTAGATAACATGAAGTATTCTTATTATTTCCATCTTTAACTCAGTCCATCCTATGGCTTATCATTAAGAGTCAGATAACTATGCCCAGTCATAACAATTGCACTGAGGGATAAGTGGTGCACTGCACTCATGCAGAAGAGATTTGTAATGCTTCTCACAGAGCACACAGCTCCAATAAAAAACCTACTCATCCACTCTACTGCAATCTGGCAGGTCTTCTGCATCTCAATGCCCCAGGAGATGTGTCCCAAATGACACCCTATTCCCTATATAGTGCACTACTTTTGACCAGACACCATAGGGCTCTGATCAAAGGTAGTGCACTATATGAATAGGGTGCCATTTGGCCTTGTTCCCAGGATCCATAGTGTACTTCCATTTCTCATGCAGGAAGGAGCATTATTTATATGATCAGTCAGAGCCCTGGGTGGTACAGGCCAGTCAGCTAGACTAGATCTTTCATATTGCTCTGTGTCAGCTGGACTGTACTGTATCCTAGACTGCCTTCATCCCCTGGCTGTGGGGGTGGACATTCAGAAGGCTGACTGAGGAATAATGCTGCGTTCAGGTGCTAGTTGGAACTAGGAAACTCTGAAATCTTCGACTTTCTAACTGGTTCACCTCGGCACGTGTATAACTACAACCAGTTAGCAATGTCGGAAACTTCAGGGCTTCCTAGTTCCGACTAGCACATGAAAGCGGCAATAACTTCTCAGGAATACATAAAGCCCTCTTCAATCAAAACCGTAATAAGGGTTGGGTATCCTCTCCAGTATAAAACAGAAATACATTCCCACCGTTTAGTTAGTGGTATAAATATATCTACAGGTGTCTCATTCATAGGGCTGCACAATTTTTCCAGAAATCCTGGTAGGAGGACACGTGGATTTCTTATTCCCTCCTAATGCCATGAATTTCCAACCAGGATTTCTGGAAAACCGGGGAATTTTAGGAAAGACACTGGAATTTTGAAACCCTACTCATATGCCTACATAGCACACTATCGCTGATTGGGTTTTTCTTCTAACTAAGCTGTTCCTTGTATGAATTCTGATCTCTATCAATTTAATATTTAGCAATGTAGGCCTACATTATTTGAGTAACTCTCAGAGAAAAAGATGGAGAATAGCTATCTTGTATTTGTTTGCCTGGTTGACTATAAGTTTCCCCTGAGCTGTAACAATGTAAACTTAGTTGAATGAGAGAGAAAAACTAACAATACATCAAAAAGCAACAACGTTGCAATGCACAACGCGCACCGCACTCGTTGACTACCTTTGGAGTTAAGCAAACGGGCAACACTACTTACAGAGTTTGTATGTTTAGAGGTTGTGTGAACGTGGATTCATCGACGTTCCGTCAGTCGGTCTGTCGGTGACACCGGATTAAAAATTGGGAAACTTCCGCAGCCTTCCATATCGCAAAATCAACGGAAGAGCGAGCATGAGATCCGGGAGTACCTTACATTAGGCGAGAGAAAAGAAATAGACATCGAGTTGGAACGGGAGGAGGGAGTGGACGAAAAAAAGGATTCACACACTGGATTTGAGGTAATGAAAAAGAAACCGACAGTATTTTCAGGAGCATTTCTTATGGGGTTTTGTGTTTGGTTCTTTTCCATAGGTTCTTTTCTTATTTGACATGATGTAAATTAAATATTGGCCATATGGAAGCCCAGAGATGCTTCTCTGAACGTTGACTTTCATGAGTGTCAAAACCAAAGTTATGGGTGTTTTTAATATATTTTTTGCAAAAGGTTACAGTCAGCTTAGACGAGGACTGCTCGTGTGGTTTTGGGACAGCTGTTGCGTTTTGCCTGAGTTTCTCTATGTAAAAAGCTTTCAGCAAGTGCCTACAACCAGTTACAACTAGTCATTATTTTGTATGGTTATTATGCCTACTACGTCAAAGTAGAGTAGACTAGGCCTATGTGTACAGATCTATTACCGTCAACTGTAAATAAAAAAGAACGAAGGCTGTAGGGCAACTTGAATTGGGAATGTATCCCTTTACTGCTTACTTTTTGAGCAGGCAGTTCAACGGTTTACATTTGTATGTTAGACCTATAGTCTATTGGCCATACATGAATGAGATTGTAATGTTGGCATCCCAAATGGCACTCGCTAGTGCACCACTTGGAATAGGGTGCCATTCGGGACACCACCATAAATTGTTTGGGTCATCATATCCTGTTGGGAGGAATTAAAAGCGTCCCACCCATCATCACCTCAAACAGGTGACCTCATTTACCTTTTCCATCAACACACACACACACACACACACACACACACACCAGCTATGTGTTTCTGATCAAAAGTAATGCACTGTAGACTCTAGGGGAAGTAGTATTTCAGATATGCCCACTATGTACAGTGAGTGGAATGTTGAATCATGTCCTGATGCCTTCCACCACCACTGTGAGCTCAAGTCCCTCTTCCTCTGGGTCACGGTCACCTAGACCTTGTCAGAGAGACCAACATTTCCAGCCTCAGGTGGAAATGTACTTGTAATGTTGGCAACTGTTACCAGTGGAATATGTAATTACCTCTTTTTTTTTAAAGGGCAATGGATCACTCATCATGTGTAGTATCTTTGCTTTTGAATATGTTCATTTTTGGAAGGAGGGTAATGTACCTGTATGGTTTTATGATTGATAAAAGGGCCTACATTGAAATTGAATGCATTGATATGGGGCAATTCTCCTCATAAAGACCGCAAAAATGGATGCCAACATAAATGCAGTCAGAATTGAGTGCTATTTTGGCAACAGCAGCACGCTCTGGTGTCTTCTAGTCGTGTTACTGTATTCATTGTGTGTGTTGAGTCTCTGTTCTGCTTAGTTTGTATTTGCCAGTCCCTCTTTTATGGCCCTGGATGGTTTGTGCTGAGCTTGTCGCCAAGGAAACGGTCTTAATCAGGCAAAGAGCACTGCTCGGCTCAGCGTCGCTCATATGCTGCAGGCCAGGGGAGAGAGGGATGAAGGAAGAGTGGACATTCTGGGGTCATTTCTATGTAAAAGGACCAATGAGCACCAATATGTGAAGTTCATAGGAGCATGTCAAAATGGGTGTCAAACCAAAGTCTATATTTTTTTAGAAATTGAGGCATATACAGGATCGTAGCTACATATGAGGACACCGAGGTTCAGATCTTTATTTATTTTTAAACCATTGGAACTCAGTCGGAGTCTCAACTTACTGTTGAGTGTTAGAATAGTAGAATATAAAAGGTGCAATTTCAAAACTTGGTTGCAGCAGATTTCCTTTTTCCACTCACTGACAGTCACTCAATTAGCCCATGTTAGTCAAACAGATTAGATTAGTGTAGTTAGTCTAGCCAGCTATCAAAACTTATAGTAATCATGGCCGAATTCCGACCGGCACGCTGGGCACGTGCCCAGGGGGTCCTGACCTCCAAGGGGCACCCATTGATTTTGTCACTTTCACTCAGATATCATATTAACCTGGCATAAGTCATGGCAAAGAAGGTTATTGAATAGAATAGAATTGCATGAAATGTAGCTTTAAAACTGCAAAAATGTCTCCCTACCCCATGGCAGAATGTTTAGCATTGCAGGAAATGTTCTATAAAACTGCACAAAAAAGATGGTTCTGTAAAGCAAACTTATTTGTTTACCTTTTGTTAATAAAATACTTTTTTTGCTAACAGATCCCTCAGTATGTAATAAATTATAGTTTTTAATCCCGGTGCTGAGTTAATGTGCAGCAGCTAATTGTATAGCTAATAGGCTATGTGTTTGTAGATCGATTGTGGTGAATGAAGCTACAGTAACCAATGTGATAATGGCTGAGGTCATTTTTGCTTGTTTTTGCTGTTCTCCAAATAGAGTTTTAGAGTTTTTAAAATGCAGTAAATGAGCTTCAACCTTTTATGAATGGCACGACAATGGGCTTCAGGATCTCTTCACGGTATTTCTGTGCATTCAAATTGCCATCAATAAAATGCAATTGTGTTCATTGTCCATAGCTTATGCCTGCCAATACCATAACCCCACTGCCACCATGCGGCACTCTGTTCACAACGTTGACATCAGCAAACCGCTCGCCCACACAACGCTATACATGTGGTCTGCGGTTGTAAGGCCGGTTGGACGTACTGACAAATCCTCTAAAACTAAGTTCGAAGTGGCTTATGGTAGATAAATGAACATTCAATTCTCTGGCAACACATCTGGTGGACATTCCTGCAGTCAGCATGCCAATTGCACGCTCCCTCAAAACCTTAGACATCTGTGGCATTGTGTTGTGTGACAACACTGCACATTTTAGTGGCCTTTTATTGTCCCCAGCACAAGGTGCACCTATGTAATGATCATGCTGTTTAATCAGCTTCTTGATATGCCACACCTGTCACGTGGATGGATTATCTTGGCAAAGGAGACATGCTCACTAACAGGGATGTAAACAAATTTGTGCACAACATTTGAGAGAAATAAGCGTTTTGTGCGTATTAACAATTTCTGGGATCTTTTATTTCAGCGCATGAAACATGGGACCAACACTTTACATGTTGCATTTTATATTTTTGTTCAGAGTATATTTCGTTTTGTAAACTCTGTAAGTTTAAGAAACATTGCCCTTTGCCTTAATTCCGTTACCAAAAACCCACATCTTTAAGATATTTTCTAATTTCTCTCCCTCATGAGGAGGGAGGATAATTAAAGTTCACAAAAGTAAGAAGTGAAGGTAGACCGATCAATTAGGGTTTTTACTGATATCAATTTTGTTGGTAAAACTCAATTCCATTACCAAATCGAAATAGCTACAATGGGAAATCATAGTATTCACAAACTACAGTTGGGTTCACAAGTTTGCACAGTATACAGTAAAGAAAAGTAGGGTATTGTACAGTAGAGCAGACTAGAGTTGAGTACCCTAATGTACTGTACTCTGCTGTACTGCTCTGAACTCTACTGTACTGAACTATACTCTACATTACTGAACAGTACTGAACTCTACTCTGCTGTAGTGTACTGAACTATACTTTACTGTACTGATCTCTACTCTACTGGTGTGCTGTACTGTACTCTACTGTGCTTTACTTTGATGTCCAAACTTGTGAAACATAGATGTCTATGATTGGTTCCAATTTGGTCCAGACCAACCAACTTTGGTCTTGTTTGGGTATAGAGCTCATTAAAATAATAGCCAGTGTGTAGAATAATACCCAAGGAGGATATTGCATATTTATACCTAGGATACATCACCATGAAGAGAATGACGTTCATATCCATGATTATGCATTTCTGTGTAGTACAGATCAGAGACCCATGATGAAATTCCATTACTGCAATTCCGTTACCTGGTGTAAATAGACTTCACTTACTGTAGTTCAAAAACCTTCTTTTTTTTAAAGTCAGTGTCATGTTATAGCTGACACCCCATTCTTTCTGCAGACATTATTGAATCTTAATTCAGAGCAGATATTTAGGAAAACGTGGACACCTAAACTGAGGGAGATTTTACCGAAATTCTGTTACCAAATTTTGCATCTGCACAGTTCTTCCAGTAAATATGTTTTTGTAAAATATTCAGTGTTCTATTGTTAAAAGTAGTCATTGTGCATAGAGCTGTATGGTTTGTTAAACTTTGAAATCAATGGTTTTTGTTTGGCATACATTTTAAGTGAGAAATCTGTCTCAGCGCAATTCCGTTACTGTGGAATTACCCCAGGCTTTTTATTCATGCTGCAGGACTATAGTGAAGAGAGGGATGGGGGAGGAAAGGGATGGAGGAGAGTGAGGGATGGAGGGAGTGGACAGGATACTCTGGCTTTTATTCATGATACAGGAAAACAGAGGGCGAGCGAGAGTTATGGAGGAAACCTGCTGACTCACAACATTGTCATAAATTCACCCTGATCCTCACATAGTCAGGTCCAATGACTGACCAAATATTGAATAGTTTCATGAAGGATGTGGGCAAGGTTTGGCCCTATGGTGTGGGCTGAACAATATGGGTATGACCATTTGAAATTGCAAAACTCAATCGACCTCTGGGCCACCATAATCACAACGTTATTTTAGCTGGTCGTTCGGTACAGTACCGTTTCTGTGGAATTAAACGTTACACACAGTTCTGTCGTACTGAACGTACCCCTGGACTAGGAGTTGCACTGCTTCAACTGTTTCCTCCCCTCCGCTCCTCTAGATGGCGCTGGCGAGCGACCCCGGTGCCAGCCAGCAGCAGACCCAGGCCCAGAAGGATGCCGCCGACCAGAACTTTGACTACATGTTCAAGCTGCTGATCATCGGCAACAGCAGCGTTGGGAAGACCAGCTTACTCTTCCGCTACGCTGACGACTCCTTTACTTCGGCCTTCGTCTCCACCGTGGGCATCGACTTCAAGGTCAAGACGGTCTACCGCAACGATAAGAGGGTCAAGCTACAGATCTGGGTAAGAAGGGGGTTTGATTTAGATTTATTAGGATCCCCATTAGCCGACGCCAATGGTGGACAGCTAGTCTCACTGGGAAAAAGACATTACAGACAATACTTTACTTGTAGTGTGTGTGCCTCTATCAGTTCCACATACATGTCAGTACATACACACAACAAGTAGGTCATGTGGGGGAGAGTCGTTGTGCCGTGAGGTGTTGCTTTATTTGTTTTTTGAAACCAGGTTTGCGCTATGTCAGATGGGAGTTCCATGCACTCATGGCTCTGTATAATACTGTACGTTTCCTTGAATTTATTATGGACCGTGGGACTGTGAAAAGACCCCTGGTGGCATATCTGGTGGGGTAAGTGTGTGTGTCAGTGGTGTGTGTAAATTGACTAGGCAAACAATTAGGAATTTCCAACACATTGCTTCACTTCTTGTTTTTATAAGAAACAATCAGTCTTTCCTCAACTCTTAGCCAAGCGAGACTGACATGCATAGTATTAATATTAGCCATCTGATTACAATGAAGAGCAAGACGTGCCGCTCTGTTCTGGGCCAGCTGCAGCTTAACTTTCTTTGCAGCACTTGACCATATGACTGGACAATTATCAAGATAAGATAGAACTAGAGCCTACAGGATTTGCTTTGTGTGGTGTCAAAAAAGTAGAACATCTCTTTATTACGGACAGACATCTCCATATCTTTACAGCCATTGAATCTATATATTTTGACCATGACAGTTTACAATCTAAGGTAACACCAAGTAATTTTGTCTCCTCAACTTGTTCAAAAGCCACACCATTCATTACCAGATTCAACTGAGGTCTAGAACTTAGGGAATAATAATACAAATACAATGCTCTTAGTTTTAGAGATGTTCAGGACCAGTTTATTACTGGCTACCCATTCCAAAACTAACTGCAAGTCTTTGTTAAGGCTTTCAGTTACTTTATTAGCTGTGGTTGCTGACACGTGTGTGTGTGTGTATATATGGTTGAATCATCAGCATACATGGACACACATGCTTTGTTTATTGCCAGTGGCAGGTCATTGGTAAAAATAGAAAAGAGTAGAGGGCCTAGAGAGCTGCCCTACAGTACACCACACTTGACATGTTTGACATTAGAGAAGCTTCCAGTTCTATTAGATGGATTACCTTATCGTGTATTCAGAGTTGAGTATTCAGAGTTGAGGTTGAAAAGCCATAACACATACGTTTTCTCAACAGGTTATGGTCAATAATATCAAAGGCTGCGCTGAAAACAGTACAGCTCCCACAATCTTCTTATTATCAATTTCTTTCAACCAATCATCAGTCATTTGTGTCAGTGCAGTACATGTTGAGTGCCCTTCTCTATATAAGCATGCTGAAAGTCTGTTGTTAATTTGTTTACAGAGTAATAGCATTGTATTTGGTCAAACACGTTTTTTCCCCAACAGTTTCCTAAGAGCTGGCAGCAAGGGGGTCAAAGGTTATAGGGAAGGTGTGTAAAACTTGAGGGAGTGTGTGTGAGCATCCTTGTGCATATTCTTGCTTGTTACTGTGCCTTTTTGTCTGCTATGTTCGCCTGGCTTGTTTTACCAGCCTACTCAAAACAAGGGAGGAAGGAGAGGAAGTTTTTGCTAAAACAACATTAATTCTCTGAATTTTTGCCCCTTATGTTCCAGCAGGCTGATGATGGTATGCTGAGTGAGGAGGATGTTTGTCCACTGAAATAACAGCACTATACACTTCAAAGAAGGGCCCTAAATAACAGCTATACACGTCAAAGAAGGGTCCTGAAATAACAGCTATACACGTCAAAGAAGGGCCCTGAAATAACAGCTATACACGTCAAAGAAGGGCCCTGAAATAACAGCTATACACGTCAAAGAAGGGTCCTGAATAACGGCTATACAAGTCAAAGAAGGGCCTTGAAATAACAGCTATACACGTCAAAGATGGGCCCTGAAATAACAGCTATACACGTCAAAGAAGGGCCCACAGTTGCTTGAAACATGTTGCCTGTTTACTGTATTATGTACGGTATCTGAAATGGCACCCTGTTTCCTCATTCACTACTTTTGACCAGGGCCCAAGTAGTGCACTATATGGGGAATAGGGTGCCATTTTGGACACAGACTGTGGTTGGACTATACACTCTCGACGTTAACCTCACTTGATGTTGAACATCGTCCCTTGACAAAAGATGCGGAAGGCTGTGCTGCTGTCTCGGCTTACAGTGCAATCTGACACCCAATACGTTTTACATTTGAGTCATTTAGCAGACTCCCTTATCCCGAGCGACTTACAGGAGGAACTAGGGTTAAGTGCCTTGCTCAAGGGGACATCGACAGGGTTTTCACCTAGTCAGCTCAGGGATTCGAACCAGCAACCTTTCGTTTACTAGCCCAACGTTCTTGACCGCTAGGCTACTTGCCGCCCTATACATGTCTATTACAGTATTGCTGTCTGTCAGATGGGATTCTCACAAGAAGAAGATGAGGGCTGCGTCCCAAATAGCACCCTATTATCATGACAAAGTAGTGCACTATGTAGGTTTAGGGAAAAGGGTGCCTAGAAGATTCTCTCACAGTAGCTTTCTCACCACTACACTAAACTACTGGTCATATCTTTATGACCGCTGATATTTACATTTTAGTCATTTAGATAAGAGCGACTTACAGGAGCAATTAGGGTTAAGTGCCTTGCTTAAGGGCACATCGACAGATTTTTCACCTAGTCAGCTCGGGGATTAGAACCAGCGACCTTTCGGTTACTGGCACAACGCTCTTACCCACTACGCTACCTGCCGCCCGCATGTTGCTATCTAGATCAACCATCCACATTAGCTTAGTTGTAATATTGATTATTCGTTGAGGTGTTATTGCTAGTGCCAGCCGTTTCCCTGACCTGACCAGGAACAACTTCCAGGTCCTAGTTACTGCTACTATAACTAGGGCCCAGAGTTTTTCCTGCTCAGGATGGAATAACGCCTTGCCCTATCGGTTATGTTAGTCAGACCAGGTTTACAGTATTCTGCATCAGTGCCATTGTATCCTGGTGTACATATAGGGTGTGGAAACAGGAGGGCTGTCTTGGCAGGGACTTCCCTCTGCTCTGCTGCAGTTATGGGTTAATCATTCTCTTCTTCCCTGCAGCAGAGTAGGCTACAGTTAACCAGTTAACCCCTAATACTCCTCCACTACTCACACCATGTGTCTGTATGATGGATGGCCCTTATGGCTTTTGCTGTGCTGGGGCAATGTGAACCCCATAGAAATACTAGAACGGGAGTCCCCGTTTCAAGTCAATGAGGTGAGGTCATAATGGGTGATTTTTTAATTCCTTAAGTTATTCTATATCTTTGGGGAAGGTGATTCTCCATCGCTACAGGACCTACAGTATGTTGGTTGACAGTGTTTCTGTGTGCTAGCCTAGTAGCCCTCGTGGCTCATCTGTCTGTTGCTGCAGTAAGGATAAGCCTATTGTGTTTTGAAACTGGAGGCGTCCATTTAAAAGCTGTGCTGTGTGTATTTATTTAGGTGGGGCATAGACGACATGGTACTAACTCTCTCTTTAAAACAACCAACTGTGTGTGTGTGTGTGTGACAGGACACGGCGGGCCAGGAGCGTTACAGGACCATCACCACAGCCTACTACAGAGGAGCCATGGGCTTCCTGCTCATGTATGACATCACCAACCAGGACTCATTCTACGCTGTGCAGGACTGGTGGGTCATATCCCCTTCTAGGATCAATAAAGTTTATTCAATTACATTTGACACAGCACAGACATTCACACTAACTTTCTCTGTGTGTGTGTGTGCGCGCGCGCATGCGTGCGTGCGTGGGCAGGACTGGTGGGTACAGTACTCCCATGGGGCTCAGCTTTCTCCATTCGATTTACCTGTTGTTGGAAAATCGTGTTCGCTAAGTCATGAAACAGCTGGAATGCGAGGGTTTTGCAACACTAGTTACCTCTGAGGTTAAATACAGTAACAGATGCATACTATTGTTATGAAAGTCATATATTGATTGTCGTTGTCCGGTCCCCAGGGCGACCCAGATCAAGACGTACTCGTGGGACAACGCCCAGGTGATCCTGGTGGGGAACAAGGCTGACCTGGAGGACGACAGGCTGGTACCAGCGGAGGACGGACAGAGACTGGCTGACGAGCTGGGTGGGAGAGAATACACACACTCTTCTCTTTCTCTGTCCGTCTCCTGTCTGTCGCTCGCTCGCTCTCTCTTTCTGAGGACGGACAGAGACTGGCTGAAGAGCTGGGTGGCAGGGAATACACACTCTTCTCTTTCTCTGTCTGTCTCCTGTCTGTCTATCTGTCTCGCAACCTTAAAAGACAGACTAATATTGGCATACAGTGGGGGAAAAAAGTATTTAGTCAGCCACCAATTGTGCAAGTTCTCCCACTTAAAAAGATGAGAGAGGCCTGTAATTTTCATCATAGGTACACGTCAACTATGACAGACAAAATGAGAAAAGAAATCCAGAAAATCACATTGTAGGATTTTTTTATGAATTTATTTGCAAATGATGGTGGAAAATAAGTATTTGGTCAATAACAAAAGTTTCTCAATACTTTGGTTATATACCCTTTGTTGGCAATGTCACAGGTCAAACGTTTTCTGTAAGTCTTCACAAGGTTTTCACACACTGTTGCTGGTATTTTGGCCCATTCCTCCATGCAGATCTCCTCTAGAGCAGTGATGTTTTGGGGCTGTCGCTGGGCAACACGGACTTTCAACTCCCTCCAAAGATTTTCTATGGGGTTGAGATCTGGAGACTGGCTAGGCCACTCCAGGACCTTGAAATGCTTCTTACGAAGCCACTCCTTCGTTGCCCGGGCGGTGTGTTTGGGATCATTGTCATGCTGAAAGACCCAGCCACGTTTCATCTTTAATGCCCTTGCTGATGGAAGGAGGTTTTCACTCAAAATCTCACGATACATGGCCCCATTCATTCTTTCCTTTACACGGATCAGTCGTCCTGGTCCCTTTGCAGAAAAACAGCCCCAAAGCATGATGTTTCCACCCCCATGCTTCACAGTAGGTATGGTGTTCTTTGGCTGCAACTCAGCATTCTTTGTCCTCCAAACACGACGAGTTGAGTTTTTACCAAAAAGTTATATTTTGGTTTCATCTGACCATATGACATTCTCCCAATCCTCTTCTGGATCATCCAAATGCACTCTAGCAAACTTCAGACGGGCCTGGACATGTACTGGCTTAAGCAGGGGGACACGTCTTGCACTGCAGGATTTGAGTCCCTGGCGGCGTAGTGTGTTACTGATGGTAGGCTTTGTTACTTTGGTCCCAGCTCTCTGCAGGTCATTCACTAGGTCCCCACGTGTGGTTCTGGGATTCTTGTGATCATTTTGACCCCACGGGGTGAGATCTTGCGTGGAGCCCCAGATCGAGGGAGATTATCAGTGGTCTTCCATTTCCTAATAATTGCTCCCACAGTTGATTTCTTCAAACCAAGCTGCTTACCTATTGCAGATTCAGTCTTCCCAGCCTGGTGCAGGTCTACAATTTTGTTTCTGGTGTCCTTTGACAGCTCTTTGGTCTTGGCCATAGTGGAGTTTGGAGTGTGACTGTTTGAGGTTGTGGACAGGTGTCTTTTATACTGATAACAAGTTCAAACAGGTGCCATTAATACAGGTAACGAGTGGAGGACAGAGGAGCCTCTTAAAGAAGAAATTACAGGTCTGTGAGAGCCAGAAATCTTGCTTGTTTGTAGGTGACCAAATACTTATTTTCCACCATAATTTGCAAATAAATTCATTAAAAATCCTACAATGCGATTTTCTGGATTTTTTTTCTTCTCAATTTGTCTGTCATAGTTGACGTGTACCTATGATGAAAATTACAGGCCTCTCTCATCTTTTTAAGTGGGAGAACTTGCACAATTGGTGGCTGACTAAATACTTTTCCCCCCCACTGTATATACAGTACATACCCAGAAAATAAACATATATACAGTACCAGTCAAAAGTTTGGACACACCTACTCATTCCAGGGTTTTTCTTTAATTTGACTATTTTCTACATTGTAGAATAATAATGAAGACATCAAAACTATGAAATAACACATGGAATCATGTAGTAACCAAAAAAGTGTTAAACAAATGACAATATATTTGATATTTGAGATTCTTCAAATAGCCACCCTTTGCCTTGATGACACATTTGCACACTCTTGGCATTCTCTCAACCAGCTTCATGAGGTAGTCATCTGGAATGCATTTCAATTAACAGGTGTGCATTCTTAAAAGTTAATTTGTGGAATTGACTTAATGCGTTTGAGCCAATCAGTTGTGTTGTGACAAGGTAGGGGGGGTATATAGAAGATAGCCCTATTTGGTAAAAGACCAAGTCCATATTTTGGCAAGAACAGCTCAAATAAGCAAAGAGAAATGACAGTCCATCATTACTTTAAGACATGAAGGTCAGTCAATACGGAACATTTCAAGAACTTTGAAAGTTTCTTAAAGTGCAGTCGCAAAAACCATCAAGCACTATTATGAAACTGGTTCTCATGAGGATCGCCACAGGAATGGAAGACCCAGAGTTACCTCTGCTGCAGAGGATAAGTTCATTAGAGTTACCAGCCTCAGAAATTGCAGCCCAAATAAATGCTTCACAGAGTTCAAGTAACAGACACATCTCTACATCAACTGTTCAGAGGAGACAGTGTGAATCAGGCCTTCATGGTCGAATTGCTGCAAAGAAACCACTACTAAAGGACACCAATAAGAAGACGAGACCTGCTTGGGCCAAGAAACACGAGCAATGGACATTAGACCGGTGGAAATGTGTCCTTTGGTCTGGAGTCCAAATTAGAGATTTTTGGTTCCAACCGCCATGTCTTTGTGAGACGCGGTGTGGGTGAACGGATGATCTCCGCATGTGTATTTCCCACTGTAAAGCATGGAGGAGGAGGTGTTATGGTGTGGGGATGCTTTGTGGTGACACTGTCTGTGATTATATTTAGAATTCAAGGCACACTTAACCAGCTTGGCTACCACAGCATTCTGCAATGATACACCATTCCATCTGGTTTGGGCTTAGTGGGACTATCATTTGTTTTTCAACAGGACAATGACCCAACACACCTCCAGGGTGTGATGGAGTGCTGCATCAGATGACCTGGCCTCCACAACCCCCTGACCTCAACCCAATTGAGATGGTTTGGGATGAGTCGGACCGCAGAGTAAAGGAAAAGCAGCCAACAAGTGCTCAGCATATGTGGGAACTCCTTCAAGACTGTTGGAAAAGCTTTCCAGGTGAAGCTGGTTTAGAGAATGCCAAGAGGGTGCAAAGCTGTCATCAAGGCAAAGGGTGGCTATTTGAAGAATCTCAAATATAAAATATATTTTGATTTGTTTAACACTTTTTTTTGTTTACTACATGATTCCATATGTGTTATTTCATTGTTTTGATGTCTTCACTATTATTCTACAATGTAAAAATAAAGAAAAACCCTTGAATGAGTAGGTGTGTCCAAACTTTTGACTGGTAGTGTGTGTGTATGTAAAAACAATACAATAGCCATTTACATCATTAACAATGTCTACACTGTATTTATAAGTGACCCCAGTATCAAAAGTTTGAGGTCACCTATAAATACAGTGTAGACATTGTTAATGATGTAAATGGCTATTGTATTGTTTTTAATGGAATATCTTCATAGGTGTACATTATCAGAAACCATCAGTCCTGTGTTCCAATGGCACGTTGTGTTTGCTAATCCAAGTTTATCATTTTAAAAGCCTTTTGCAATTATGTTAGCACAGCTGAAACTGTTGTGCTGATTTAAAGAAGCAATAAAACTGGCCTTCTTGAGACTAGTTGAGTATCTGGAGCATCAGCAATTGTGGGTTCGATTACAGGCTTAAAATGGCCAGAAACAAATAACTTTCTTCTGAAACTCGGCAGTCTATACTTGTTCTGAGAAATGAAGGCTATTCCATGTGAGAAATTGCCAAGAAACTGAAGATCTCGTACAACGCTGTGTACTACTCCCTTCACAGAACGGCGCAAACTGGCTGTAACCAGAATAGAAAGAGGAGTGGGAGGCCCCGGTGCACAACTGACAAAAACATTAGTGTCTAGTTTGAGAAACAGACGCCTCACAGGCCCTCAACTGGCAGCTTCATTAAATAGTACCCGCAAAACACCAGTCTCAACGTCAACAGTGAAGAGGCGACTCCGGGATGCTGACTTTCTAGGCAGAGTTGCAAAGAAAAATACATATCTCAGACTGGCCAATAAAAAGAAAAGATTAAGATGGGCAAAAGAACACAGACACTGGACAGAGGAAGATTGGAAAAAAGTGTTATGGACAGACAAATCAAAGTTTGAGGTGTTCGGATCACAAAGAAGAACATTTGTGAGACGCAGACCAAATGAAAAGATGCTAGAGGAGTGCTTGATGCCATCTGTCAAGCATGGTGGAGGCAATGTGATGGTCTGGGGGTGCTTTGGTGGTGGTAAAGTGGGAGATTTGTACAGGGTAAAAGGGATATTGATGAAGGAATTTTGCAACATTTTATGGACTGCGCTTGATTGGAGCCAATTTCCTCCTACAACAGGACAATGACCCAAAGCACAGCTCCAAACTATGCAAGAACTATTTAGGGAAGAAGCAGTCAGCTGGTATTCTGTCTATAATGGAGTGGCCAGCACAGTCACCGGATCTCAACCCTATTGAGCCTTTGTGGGAGCAGATTGACCGTATGGTACGTAAGAAGTGCCCATCAAGCCAATCCAACTTGTGGGAGGTGCTTCAGGAAGCATGGGGTGAAATCTCTTCAGATTACCTCAACAAATTGACAACTGAATGCCAAAGGTCTACAAGGCTGTAATTGCTGCAAATTGAGGATTCTTTGACGAAAGCAAAGTTTGAAGGACACAATTATTATTTCAATTAAAAATCATTATTTCTAACCTTGTCAATGACTACATTTCCTATTTATTTTGCTATATTTCCTATTCAAACTCATTTCATGTATGGTTTCATGGAAAACAAGGACATTTCTAAGTGACCCCAAACTTTTGAACGGTAGTGTATATATATATATATATATATATATATATATATATATATATATCTATCTATCTCTCACAGAGAACAAAATGCAAGTCACTCTTTTGCTAGGTTTGTTGCTTCTAGTAATCCTTTGTTTCCCTGTTCTCCATCCTCCCTCCCTCTTTCTCCAGGGTTCCAGTTCTTCGAGGCCAGTGCCAAAGACAACATCAACGTGAAGCAGGTGTTCGAGTGTCTCGTCGACCGCATCTGCGAGAAGATGAGCGAGAGCATGAATGGGGAGCCCAGCCCATTGGCCAATCACAAGGGCCCCAGCCTACAGGACACGCCCCCAGACAACAAGGGTGGCTGCTCCTGCTGATAACGCCTTAAACATACATACGGTATACATGCTCGCGCACACACACACACACACAAACACACACTGAAAAAATTAAATACACAAACACTCCCACACACGCTCAATGACTTGCCAGAAATCTAGCGTTGTGAATGTACTCTTGGTTTTGTGTAACATTGTTGCTACTATCCCTGTTACCGACTGGTTCCCCAGTCACTTGCACTCACTTTGCCTCTAACAACAGATTTCACATCAGTTCTCTTGTTTAGAATGAGCTGATGGCATGTATTTTGCTATAGGATAAGCTTCCCAGAGTAGGGTGAAGTTGCCCCTAGACACTGATCTTGGGTCAGTTTAACATTTCCCCCACTAATGGTTAGGATTGGGGAGGGTAAGCTGATCCTAGATCTGTACCTAGGGGAAACTTCATCTGGGAGCCTTCCCACAACCCAAGCCTAGCCTAAGAACAGTTGTTCAGTGCTGTAGTTCAGATTCTGTTTGATTGTGTCATGATCATACTGAGTCGCACACTCCACATGTATAACCTCCCAGTAATGTATTGGGTAAAAATGATCATACTGCCCCCATGTGGATGTTGAGTGTCACTGCAGTAATAATGGAGGCACCTGCTCTAATAGTGTCAATAACGCAGCTGTGTCTGCCTGACATCAACGACATTGTAGGGCCCTGAGTTTCTCCTGGCTGCGTGGTGGAAAAACTCAAGGCCCTATACTAAGGGAGCGTCTAGATGGCTGGCTTATGAGGCTATTGCTTATGAATGTTCAGCTGTAGCCTATACACTGTAAACCAAAATGTTAGGTCAACTATGACTGACCAACCAACCTGCCAAAGTTTCTTGATTCAACTGGATACTGGGGTTGGGGTCAATTCAATTTCAATGCAGTCAATTCAGGAACTGAACTGAAATTCCAATTCCATTTTTATTCTTATGGAGTAGCGTTGTGGAGAATTAGAATTTCGGTTTACTTCCTGCATTGGCTGAATTGAAAAGGAATTGACCCCAACCGTGCTGGACTAAATGTCCTTCCTGACCTGCACTGTCCCACTAACTACTGTAACTGAATGAGCTATTAGATTCTACATCAGGCATTCAATGGAAAAACGTCTTACTATATTTGTGTATGGTCTGGTTGTGTTTTATAGGTTTGTGTTTTAGTGCTCAGGTCAAATGTAAAAGTCATAGCATGATTTCATTTGATTCATTTCAGTTAATGACTGTATATCTGCTCAATCCCCTCGAATGAACAAAATAAAGAATGTAATGTAAATTTATTGAAGTCCGGTCAGGTGTATCTCTCTTGCTTTCATCCCAAAATATCTTTATTTGCCTACCTTCAATTACAGTAACTGCTTAGTAACATGTAGTGACTTCCTCATTGAATAGTTCAGTCGTAGAAACTGCTTCTAATTACTTTATACTGTAAGATGAATGCTATGAACTCCCATGTCAGCTAACATGTATGAATACATTTCCTTGGGAATGTCTGAGTGTGTTTGAGTGCAGTTAGTTGTTGCCATTGTTTGTGGTCATTTGACATAGACCTAGTAGGTCTACCTTAGACATAATCTAAAAATGTTTCTTATCTCCAGATGTTCCATTCATAAAAGGGGTAAAAATAGAGTTGATGGATAGGTTTGGGTATGTCCCAAATGTCACCCTATTCTCTACAGGCCCTGGTCAAAAGTAGTGCACTACATAGGGAATAGGGTGCCATTTGGGTTGCTGACAAAGTTTTTTTTTACAGCAGTTCTTACTGGACTTAGCGACAGGTCATGACACTTGGCTGAGTGACGTCAATGTGTTGGGGTTTTGACGGAAAAAAAGTTTTCCTGGTCTATAAATGAATGATGAGCCACGCAGTAAACAGTGAGAGAGTGCAATACCACATGTTTGAATGAAAGGTAGTTTGAAATACTTTTTGTCTTCTTGAGGTTCAATAGATTCTGAAGAGGAATAAGTGACAAAAGTGCAGCAATAATTTGTGTAGTTGTGTTTTTCACCCTCTAGAATGTGTGTGTGTTTTTCACCTCGGTAGGACTTTAGCCTCCAGGAAGTTGTCCTAAACTAGAAACCAATCAGTGGTGCTTTGGTCAATTACTCCCTCCCCTCATGTGTGTGTCAGACCTGTGGGAGAGGATAAAGGGTCAGATAGAGACTTGTTGGGACAAACACTCCTCTCAGACCTCAACAGTCATCACCTCAGCACAGGTAAGAGACTCAATTCTCCTACTCCACTTAAAGTAATCTACTATACACAAACTTGAATGATACAATAGTACTTGTCTGATGTACTAGATAAAAAACACTTCATGAAAACCAGTACTTTCTTCAGTAAATAAACTAATACTCAATTTAATACATTTTGTGACAGGTTGCATTTGCATCCAATATGCAACAGAAAGTCAGATCGCAGACATCCAGAGAAATCGTTCTATTTAACTGATACATTGTATTTTTAAAAAATTAAGAAATGTGTCTTCTGTTAGAAGGAAGATTAATTTTGGGATTAATAAATAACTTATTAGCATGAATCCGGTTGCTTCTGTCCGAAGATCCTGTATCTAAGGGGAGAACTTTGCCCAATGAAAGACTGGTTCACATTAAAGTTCTAGCAGACATGAGATCAAATGGCAACATATTAATGACTTGTTAAAATGTTGATGGTGCTGCTGCATTCTCATACACTAGTCATGTGACTAGAGGGAAACCGAGACTCCTGGCCTGGGATGGTGCTGTTGATAAATCACATTTAGGGCCAGTTTCATAGACAGAGATTAAGCCTAGACCGGAACATGCTTTTTAGTCCAGCACTAGACTTAATCATTGTCTGGGAAACTCACCCTTTGTTTTAAAAACATTAACTCAGGTAGCATTCTGCCTCTCAATCTTGTTATATCTTTCCTGGTCACGGGGACGTTTATGGCCCTGTGGGTAGCAGGTGAAAGTTGTCAAAGTAAATAAAGACAGTGACTGATAAACAGCAAAAAGGAACAACCTGGTCATGATGGTCATAAAATCTAGGCTTGGTTTCATCCAGTGACACTTCTCCAGTTCACTGGAAGCCAGCAAGCTACTAGAGAAGAGGGCATAAACAAATACTGTATCAACATAACAATTCTAAACTATATGTCTGTGTGCCTTATGGAGGTAAAAAAAATGTATGCACTCACTAACTGTAAGTCGCTCTGGATAAGAGCATCTGCTAAATGACTAAAATTTTTTAAAAAATGTAAATGTATTTACTATGATACTAAAGTACACACCAAAAAACTAGGCTTGGTCTCGTCCAGTGACACTTTCCCACAAAGCCCACAAGCTACTGGAGAAAAGGACCATAAAGATATTATGGGTCTTGATAGCTAAGTCTGTATCTCATGGAGGTGTTTTCTATGCTACTGAAGGTCAGTGACTGTCAGGAACATTCCGATAAGACTAATCGACTGTTCCAGTAATACCAATGGCTGTAAAATACCTCTAGTAATAAAACATCAATCAACTCTGAGTGCGTCCCAAATGGCCCTTTATTCCCTATTTAGTGCACTACTTTTGACCAAGGGACTACTTTTGACAGTTATCTGCCCAGTAGCTCCGACTTCAAGTAAAGAGATGGACTGGTACTATCTTGCAAGGTGTGAAAGCCGTGTTACCAGTCTAAGGGTTTTTGAGGGATGTGGGACTGACAGTTGAAATAAAGAAGTTAGCGTCATGAAGATGTTGTGATTGGTAAGTCTTCTTAGAATTTGACTGGCAAACACAACATGGGCACATAGTAGAATACACAGTTTTACAAAATGTAAACGTAGTTGTCTTTTCTGATTGTTAATTTCAACCACAAACCCAGTTTATTGCTAAATGAAAACAAATAAAATGCTATATTTAGACAGCATTGCTTTCGCCCCATAACCGTCTCTTTCTCCCTGGTTAATGTGTAACTAAAATGGACGCTGGCGTGGAGGCCCTGTGCCATTGTAACATGATTCAGACAAGCCTGGTTTAACATCCTGTGATCTTGTAACCAGACAGGTTGGCTGTCTAGTTAAAACACTACAATTGTATGAACATACACACACACACTGGCCTGAAACCATAGCTGACTACGTATTCTGTATGTCCAAGTGTATCTCCTAAACCAGGACTGCCCAACCCTGCTCCTGGAGAGCCACCGTCCTGTAGGTTTTTGCTCCAACCCTAATCTAGCACACCTGATTCTAATAATTAGCAGGTTGATAAGATGAATCAGGTTAGTAACACCTGGGGTTGGAGCGAAAACCTACAGAAGGGTAGCTCTCCAGGAACAGGGCTGGGCAACCCTGTCCCTAAACTCACTGTTGAAGTTTTGTTTTGTTGTTCAAGAGAAGGAAACAACAGACGGTGAAGATGTGTTGCTCCGGGTTTCTCAAGATTATGATGTTCATCTTCAATGGAGCCATCTTTGTAAGTTTAAACCTTTATTCAGCTAACATTCAATAATCCCCCCTCCCCATCTCCTATATTCCATCTCTATACTAACATCAAAACAGTCGAGAGAAAGCATATTATGCTAAAAACAGAAGCTATTATATTCACTTGAAGGCTCTGAATTAAGTTGTCACTTCCCCTGTCCTCTGTAGCACTCGGAACATGTAGATGTCCACACAACCGCCATTTTGAACCCAAGCCTCCTGACCTGTTAGGGTTAATAACCCCTTAGATATTTTCAAGGTCATTCAGGTTTTTCAGAGAGCGAACAGGATAAGAAAGTGCACTTCAGAACAACAATGTGTCACATCCAAGTTCCACGGTGACCATAAATGACTCATATCTTTGTGAGGATAGATTTGTGTACTGAGGAAAACTTTACCTATATACTCTATCTGGTTAGAATATTTCCCAGAATTAATATTGCTTGTCATTTTTAGTCACAGTAGATGAATAACCTGCCTTGTCATACTTGCTAATTACTGTGGGTTTGGGATTTACATTATTATTTTTTTTTTAAAGGTAATGGTTGCGTAGATTACCACATTTTGTATGATGTTGACAACACTTTCCCCACTTATACTCAGCTTTTCTCCACGATGCATTCTTATGATATGCTTTGGAGTTTTCAGAGTATTGAAAGTATACTCCCTGTGCTCTTCATCAACATTGTCCCAAACACTAAATCTACCCCCTCCCCCTATTTCTCCTCTTTCTCTCTCCCTGTTGTGTGTATCAGTTGGCGGGTGTGGCCATCCTGGCGGTGGGGGTGTGGGTGAAGGTGGACAGTGGCTCTCTACTGGGCGTGTTAGACAACATTGAGGATGCCCCAGCAGAACTGGGCCAGCTGGCTAACGTGGCCTACCTGCTCATTGGGGTTGGAGTTGTCCTGCTGATCATGGGCTTCCTAGGGTGCTGTGGAGCCATGAAGGAGTCCAGGTGTATGCTGATGCTGGTGAGTCACCTTTGACCATTGAACATAAATATTCATACATCGATTTAATACAAATACCAACTTGACTTTTACTCTGTTTATTTTTGAATTTACATACTGGTATGGAAAGATTCATTCAATATTTGTTCCTTTTTTTCTTCTCCTCCTTTTATTGATGATGATAAAGAACTGGAAAGAAACAAAATGGCGACAGACAAGCATACAGTGACCCATTACCAAGCAAAAGGTAATGGGTCAAAACTATCACTATGACATTAGGTCAAAAGTCTATAAATATATAATTGTGTACCCTACCGGTCAAAAGTTTTAGAACACTTACTCATTCAACGGTTTTTCTTTATTTTTACTATTTTCTACATTGTAGAATAATAGTGAAGACATCAAAACTATGAAATAACACATATGGAATCATGTAGTAACCAACAAAGTATTAAACAAATCAAAAATATTTTATATTTGAGATTCTTCAAATATCCACCCTTTGCCTTGATGACAGCTTTGCACACTCTTGGCATTCTCTCAACCAGCTTCACCTGGAATGATTTTCCAACAGTCTTGAAGGAGTTCCCACATATGCTGAGCACTTGTTGGCTGCTTTTCCTTCACTCTGCGGTGTGGAGGCCAGGTCATCTGATGCAGCACTCCATCACTCTCCTTCTTGGTCAAATAGCCCTTACACAGCCTGGAGGTGTGTTGGGTCATTGTCCTGTTGAAAAACAAATGATAGTCCCACTAAGCCCAAACCAGATGGGATGGTGTATCGCTGCAGAATGCTGTGGTAGCCATGCTGGTTAAGTGTGCCTTGAATTCTAAATAAATCACAGACAGCGTCATCAGCAAAGCGCACCCACACCATAACAACCTCCTCCTCCATGCTTTACGGTGGGAAATACACATGCAGAGATCATCCGTTCACCCACACCGCCGCATCTCACAAAGTCACGGCGGTTGGAACCAAAAAATCTCAAATTTGGACTCCAGACCAAAGGACACATTTCCACTGGTCTAATGTCCATTGCTCGTGTTTCTTGGCCTAAGCAAGTCTCTTCTTCTTATTGGTGTCCTTTAGTAGTGGTTTATTTGCAGCAATTCGACCATGAAGGCTTGATTCACACAGTCTCCTCTGAACAGTTGATGTTGATGTGTCTGTTACTTGAACTCAGTGAAACATTTATTTGGGCTGCAATTTCTGAGGCTGGTAACGCTAATGAACATATCCTCTGCAGCAGAGGTAACTCTGGGTCTTCCATTCCTGTGGCGGTCCTCATGTGAGACAGTTTCATCATAGCGCTTGATGGTTTTTGCGACTGCACTTGAAGAAACTTTCAGTTCTAGAAATGTTCAGAATTGACTGACCTTCATGTCTTAAAGTCATGATGGACTGTCATTTATCTTTGCTTATTTGAGCTGTTCTTGCCATAATCTGGACTTGGTCTTTTACCAAATAGGGCTATCTTGACCTTTGACATAATGTCATAGTGATAGTTTTGACCCATTATCTTTTGCTTGGTAATTGGTCACTGTATGCTTGCCTGTCGCCATTTTTATTCTTTCCAGTTATTTATCATCCTGATCACAAAATGATGTTGTATGTTGATAGCCAATACAATTATATTTATAGAATTTTGACCTGATGTCATATTGGTCATAGTTTTGACCCCTTTTTAAACATTTTTTAAAAAATCAAACCCTTAACCATTGTATGCTTGTCTGTTCCTTTCCAGTTCTTTATCATCATCCTGATCATATTCATTGCAGAGGTGGCTGGGTGCATTCTGGTCCTAGTCTTCCAACCACTGGTAGGTAGCTATTAACACGGGCCCTGGTCAAAAGCAGTGCACTAATTAGTAAATAGGGTGAACGTTTGAAACTTTATTTGGCTATGCTGGTGGTGGTTTTGTTCATGTTGGCAGATGAAAACAGTTTTTATACAGTTATAAATCACATTGCCTAATGTTGGGACAGTAAAGCTTTTATGAATTTGTGGAAATGAGTTTGTGTTATGTTTGTATGTTTTAGGCTAAGGAAATTCTTGAGGACCTTAGTGAGAAGGTTGTTGCCAGCATTAAAAAAGACTATGGGAATGATGGGAGCCTGACTTCACTATGGAATGGCACCATGGAACAGGTATACTTCATTCATTCATTCATACTACTATATTAAGTAGTGAATCTATTGCCACTATGCCAGTGGATGTTATTAGCTCACATTTGTATACTCAAGAAATACATATGTTCTTATACAGATTATTTACAGGTTTCAGAGAAGGCAGTGGTGCTTTGCTAAGCTAGTTGCTTACTGTGTTCTGTAGATGCTACCATGTAATAATGATTTGTCTTTGTGCTTCCCTCCTAGTTCAAGTGCTGTGGATTCCGCAATTACACAGACTTCGATGGATCTCCCTTTCAAGGGAACCCAACTATCTCTGTTTACCCACTCACATGTTGCAAGAACACTGCCACTTGCATGGAACCAGCTGCGGAGTCTTCGGTACAGATATCTAATAATACAGTACAGGGTCATCCTATGTGCTTTGTTTAGATCAGGAGTGTTTCCTTACACTGGTACCTGACCAGGTAAAACTCTGGGTCCTTGGACTTGACCATTCTTGGTGGGGTCACGAAAAACTCCTTCCCCTGGCTAGGTTTGACATTTAATAGCCTGTGTTTGTGTGTTTTTAATCAATGAATCCCCTATCTACATCTATCTAATTCTAATACTGTAGTACTGTTTCTTCCCCAGGAAGTCATTGGCTGCTTTAATATGTTGCTGAACCTGATCGAGGACAACGCTGTCATCATTGGAGCTGTGGGACTGGGCATCGCTGCCCTTGAGGTACAGTACCTGTTACAATACTATCTGCATCCCAAATACCATCCTATAGCATCCTATTCCCTACATACAGTGCTTTCGGAAAGTATTCAGACCCCTTGACTTTTTCCACATTTTGTTACGTTACAGCCTTATTCTAAAATTGATTAAATTGTTTTCCAACCCTCATCAATCTACACACAATACCCCATAATGACAAAGCCAAAACAGGTTTTTAGAAATGTTTGCTAAATTATTATTATTTTTAAACGGATAACATATTTACATCATTATTCAACCCTTTACTCAGTACTTTGTTGAAGCACCTTTGGCAGCGATTACAGCATAGAGTATTCTTGGGTATGACGCTACAAGCTTGGCACACCTGTATTTGGGGAGTTTCTCCCATTCTTCTTTGCAGATCCTCTCAAACTCTATCAGGTTAGATGGGGAGCGTTGCTGCACAGCTATTTGCAGGTCTCTCCAGAGATGTTCGATCGGGTTCAAGTCCGGGCTCTGGCTGGGCCACTCAAGGACATTCAGAGACTTGTCCCAAAGCTACTCCTGCGTTGTCTTGGCTGTGTGCTTAGGGTGAACCTTCGCCCAAGTCTGAGGTCCTGAGCGCTCTGGAGCAGGTTTTCATCAAGGATCTCTCTGTACTTTGCTCCGTTCATCTTTGTCTCGATCCTGACTAGTCTCCCAGTCCCTGCCGCTGAAAAAACATCCCCACAGCATGATGCTGCCACCACCATGCTTCACCGTAGGGATGGTGCCAGGTTTCCTCCAGACGTGACGCTTGGCATTCAGGCCAAAGAGTTCAATCTTGGTTTCATCAGACCAGAGAATCTTGTTTCTCATGGTCTGAGAGTCGTTTAGGTGCCTTTTGGCAAACTCCAAGTGGGCTGTCGTGCCTTTTACTGAGGAGTGGCTTCCGTCTGGTCACTCTCTACCATAAAGGCCTGATTGGTGGAGTGCTGCAGAGATGGTTGTCCTTCTGGAAGGTTCTCCCATCTCCACAGAGGAACTCTAGAGCTCTGTCAGTGACCATCGGGTTCTTGGTCACTGCCCTGACCAAGGCCCTTCTCCCCCGATTCCTCAGTTTGGCCGGGCGGCCAGCTCTAGGAAGAGTCTTGGTGGTTCCAAACTTCTTCCATTTAAGAATAATGGAGGCCACTGTGTTCTTGGGGATCTTCAATGCTGCAGACATTTTTTGGTACCCTTTCCCAGATCTGTGCCTCGACACAATCCTGTCTCTGAGCTCTACGGACAATTCCTTCGACCTCATGGCTTGGTTTTTGCTCTGACATGCACTGTCAACTGTGGGACCTTATATAGACAGGTGGGTGCCTTTCCAAATCATGTCCAATCAATTGAATTTACCACAGGTGGACTCCAATCAAGTTGTAGAAACATTTCAAGGATGATTAATGGAAACAGGATGCACCTGAGCTCAATTTCGAGTCTCATAGCAAAGGGTCTGAATACTTATGTAAATAAGGTATTTCTGTTTTTTATTTTTTATACATTTGCAAACATTTCTAAAAAATCTGTTTTCGCTTTGTTATTATGGGGTATTGTGTTTAGATTGCTGAGATTTTATTTAATCAATTTTAGAATAATGTGGAAAAAGTCAAGGGGTCTGAATACTTTCGAAGGCACTGTAGTTCACAACGTTTGACCAGAGCCCTATGGGCCCTGTTCATGAGTAGTGCACTATAAAGGTAATAGAATGCCATTTGGGCCCTAGTCAACAGTAGTAGTGCCATTTGGAACGTAACTATTATATTGTGTTAACACTTGTGACCTGTCATCGTTTCAGATTGCCGCCATGGTGGTGTCAATGGTTCTCTACCAACAGATTGGTAACAAATAGCACTGACATCCATGACTATCAATGACCACGCCTGTTTAATCATCATCATGGCATCACCTTGACACCTTCAGTCGACATGTTTAATTTCAAACACCAAAGATGTATTAAAATATTTCAGTTATAAAAGAAAAACAGCCTTGTTCAAAACCCTGTTGTGAATCAATCAGCTCCATGGTATATCAACAATATCTGTGCACATATACTGTATAGAGCCTACTGTACGCATTCAGTTCATATTTTATGATGTTTAAATTAGATTCCTTTATCGCTGTATCCTTATTTGTTTCTTGCACAAGCTGAAAACTTTACATGAATGTATGACGTTTTGTGTTGAGAAAAGTGATTGCTGTAACTGGCAAGACATTTGATTAGTTTTTTGTTGTTGTTATTTCTTCAGCTGTCTTGAATGGATATACAGTGTCTCTTTTTGTACATATAAATATTGAAGTTTAGAAATTACCACATAACATTTGACTTGTTTTATTTCTTGTTCTATTCTTTACCAGGAAATTATTAAAATGTTCTTATTTGCAATAGTTTCTAAATCATATTTACCTAAAGTTGGTATCTACTAGGCTACTCTTTTTAAAACCCTGCTGAAGACAATACTTTTATTAAGATGCTTTTAATGTATGATTTTTAATGAATTATTTTAATTAGCTATTTATTTTTCATTATCCTTCCTCCTGTCTTTGTTTCTTTGTTAGTACTTTTATTTTATGATATGAAGCACTTTTACCTGTATTGACAGCCTGGACTCATAGACTAGACATAACATAGTAAATGTAAATCCGGGAAATGCAAATTAGTATGATATGTTACTTTTGGTATGGTTACATAAGACAGATGGATAATTAAATGAAAGCAGAGTGATTGGCTGGGTGGCCGTATAAGGCGAACGTCTAGCAACCCAAAGGTTGCGGACTTGAACCTCATCACGGATAATTAGCAACTTTTCAACTACTTGCTACTTTGCAACCCCTTCCCCTAACCCTTTTAGCTAACACTAACCTTAACCATTTTCCTAACCTTAACCCTTTAACTTAACTCCTAAACTTAACCCTAATCCCTAGACTAGCTAACGTTAGCCACCTAGCTAGAATTCGTAACATATCATACGTTTGGCGAATTCGTAACATATTGTACAGTTTTCAAATTTTTAACATATAATACGATTTGTAATTCGTAACATAGCATACAATGGGTTTGGACATCCTCAATACATACCATACAAAACGTAACATATCGTACTATATAGAGTGCCTCAGATTTACATACAGAATAATACGAAATGCTCTGAAACCAGGTTGGTATTGAAAAGCACAATATAAATAAAGTTATTGTTATCTACATTGTATCCTCAGCTACATCCATTGTTACGAAATGTTAATCGTGACACCTCTGATTATGACCTCATGACCCAGACCTGCGTTGCCCTTGGAAACGGGTGCGCATTGACATGAAGGTTCGTGCTCGTGCCCCTGTCAAAATAACATACCTATAGCAAGTTAGCGTGTCAGCAGGCCTACAAAAAGGTAATTGAGAATGCAAGTGCTATTGACGGATTTGTCAATTATTGAACAGCAAATAAGGAATTTCGTAAGTTTTAGCTTTGCCTTTGGCCAATGTATTCTTCTTCTGGTGATTATTAAAGCAAGGGTGATACAGTATCTAGCTAACGTCTAGATAACTAGCAAAAAAATGCAAATTTGTACAAATGAATATGAAATATCCATGCCTGTAGTAGCTAGTTATTGAAAGTATTGAAAACGACCAGATCGTAAGTCTATGAGAAAAATGTTAAACTGTATGTATGGTTTCCATAGATTGAACCATTCGGTTCATGACATTACAGCGCAGTCAGCCATGTCCAGACTACATCACCTGTATGGCCTGTTGAGGTACCTGATGATGCTACTCAGTGGCATCATATTTGTAAGTGTACCGCATTTTTGTATGCTTTTGTAATATATATATATTTTATATATCTGTAGATTATACCATAAGAGACTATTAGGCTGGACCTCAATCAGATCCGCACTGCAGAACGATTACATTCGCTACTACGTGTAGGTTGGAGTGAAAGTTTGATAGAATCATCAGACCTCAGAGAATCTCCATTGAAACAGCTTTTTAGTTCAAGACTATGCTTAATCTGTTCCAGGAAACTGGCCTACGTGTTACAGATGGTATGCTCAGGATAGTCCACCTTTTTAAATTCAATACAGTTTAGTTGAGGCCCTGCAATCATTTCAGAATCTAGTATGAACAACTCTTAGCTCGCGTCTACAATAAATGTTGGGGAAAACACGATAATGATGATAAATGCATCAATATGATCAATCTCATGTTAATTCACCCAATGAGTACATCCAATGTCAATACACTCTATCAATACCCTCAATCACATGGATGCAAATCTCATTCTCTACCCCAATATGTTCGCCTGGCCAGTTCACCAACAGAACACTGTCTTAAATCAGAAGGTCCTTCCATTCTAGTCATTCTAACTCTATGGTCCATCTCTTCCCCCATCCAGGTGAGTGGCCTTGTGCTGTTTGGCCTGGGTGTGTGGATCAGGTATGGTGCGGCCACCTTTGTCCAGGTGATGGGCTCTTTTTCGGCACAGCTGGTGACCATCAGCTACGTGTGTATGTGCCTGGGGGCCATCCTGTCTCTGCTGGGGTTCATTGGCTGCTACGGGGCCTGGAGCGAGAACCGCTGCCTCATCATGCTGGTAAGAGACCGTGAATCCCAGACCACCCCCTCGCACCTACCAACTCGCTCTGAGGGCCCTCTGTTGCTGTCGAAACGGATCAATAAACCCTTTAACTTCGGGACACACTCGTGACTTGAATGAGGCAATTCATGTTCCACTTTTAAATCATAAAACAAGCATGACATTCAAATTCCCCCTGTCGTTTCTAAAGATATAAACCTCAGTAACAGTATAACTTGGTGGGGGCGGGGGGTGTGATACTAAATAGGGAATGGGGTGCCATTTGGGGCTCAGTCTAGAAGAGAGTTGGGTCGCTCTTTGTGGAGTGTAGTCTACATAAAGGCTTGGTATTGGTTGCGAGTCTGTTAGAAGGAGCCATTTTGGCCTACTTATGTGGTTGTTGTGTAGTGTAGTGTAGTCTATAGGCTTGTTTCTCAAACAATTTTATTGCAGCCCTGAGCTAGTAAACCTGGGCCACGTTCAGTTGTCAAACGTTGCAGATAGTAATGCCATGAATAGAGCCAACATGATTCCTTGTTCTACATGTCGGAGAGGTATGTTTGTTCTACGTAACATATTTCTATCTGAACATTCCAAAATGTTGTGTCCTGAACGGGCCCTGGATTTAAGTAGTCAAGGGCTTGATTATTACTTGAATCAGGTGTTCTAGGCAAGTTCTGAAATGGTTCAAATACATGAAACGGCTGAGATTTGATGAAGGTTGCTCCATAGTCTTTGTCTAGTCCACTTAAAGAGATTGAACGGGATCTTAAGCACTTACAAATTCGTAACGTATCGTACGAATTGGATTTGCTAACATAGTGTAAGAATTGCATGATTTTTTAAAAATATTTTTTTTAGGACGTAGCATATCATACGAAATGGATGATGTACACAATTGTGCATGATTTTCCCGGACCCGTTTTAGCTCGTGAGCACAACTTTCAAAACTACTGGCTGAAATTATACAAAACATCTGTAGCGTCACTTTAATTTGTACACTAGAGGGTCATAGGTCACTGGTCACAGGAGAGCAGGAAGTGGGGATGCACCGGTATAGAGAGTATACAGTTCTTGTCCTGCTCACCTTTGGAACTATGATATGGTTGATTCTAACCCTCTCCTTGTTCTGACAGTATTTCTTCATTGTGTCCATGATGTTTGCGGCTGAGGTTACCGGAGTTATTTTCATCTTGGTGTACAAAGATCTGGTAAGCACAGACGATCCACTCTCATGCCCTCACTGTCTCAACTGTAACAACCCTACTGTACAAAACACAGATTATCCACTCACCCTCACTGTTTAAACTGTAAAGAAGATACTGTACAAAGCACAGACAATCCACATGGACCCTATCCTCACTGTCTAAACTGCAACAAAGATACTGTATTTAGCACAGATGATCTAGTCACTCTCACCATCTAAACTGCAACAAAGATACTGTAAAGTACAAAAGAGACTATTTAGCACAGATTACCTACTCACGCTCACTGTCTAAACTGCAACAAAGAAACTCTACAAAGCACAGATAGTATACTCACAGCCTTACTGTCTGAACTGCTACAAAGATGCTGTAAAGTTGTCTTGGTTTAATTAACAGTCAAGCACTGGGGTAAATTATTGGGTGACTTCCTGTGTTTCAGGTGGAGGTTACGATTCGTGGAGCCAGTAAGGACTCTTTACGGATGTCCTATATGGGACCGACGGCTGCAGACCCCATATCAACAGCCTGGAACACCATCATGGTCCATGTGAGTGGGCTATGTGAACTCTGACCTTAAAGGGGCAATCAGCAGTTGCTACATTCATTTTTGGACTTTAATGATATGTACCCATTGATTCTTGAGGAATATAATTTATAAATGCCTCATGAGCTTAGTTCAACTGTCGTACCCCATCAGAACCCAAAATATACTGTAAGCTTATTTCATTCCAATGTTTGTTAACAAAGTAAATGTAAACAAACACTGTATAGCCTCAAAACATGGTTAAAACTATCATTTTTATATCATGGATGGTCAGTCCTTGCATCCATAGCTCTGTCTATGAACTTGAGAGTGGTAACATTTCTCCAGCCCCATCCCTCAGCTTTTTACCGAAACGGGTGGGGAGAACGGGTTATTGTTTTTACTGCTGATTGCCGCTTTAATACCAGTAGGATCTACCATATCCTGGGTCTATCATTCCACTTCTTGCCTCTCCTTGTCATGCCAAACTTTGGCATATGACATGGACTACAAGGAATGGAATTTTTGCACAAAACAGGTCTGGTTTTCAGGCTAGATCTGCCATTCTTTACTGTACATGTGCAAAAGCTCCGGAAGAAACATGTAAGCCCATCGAAATTGTCAATGGGAACCAATAGAAGCCCACCTGTTTCACTGTCTCAACACTCTGCCTTTCTCTACTGTGTGCAGTACAAGTGCTGTGGCTTTGACAACTCCACGGCTGACTTCAAGAACTCTGTGTTCAGTGCTAACACTGGCCTGCTGTACCCCAAGACGTGCTGTGTTGACCTGACGAGCACCGCCTGCGACGGCCTCGACACCACCCAGGGCCTGATACACCCAAAGGTAGGGTACACTTTTCCACATGAATAAGCCGAGCCAAACCAAGCTGTACCGAGCTGGCCTGGTTACGCATCCACCATAGCTGGAACGACTCTGACCCTTTTCACACTATCGTGTTGACCCACGTCAAACTGTGCTGGTTTGGATATTTTCTTCATGTGTTTGTCCTTTTCAGCACGGTTCCAGTAACTATGGTGGATGTAGTAGTGAGAAAAGCCATTACTGCTTTGTCCATTTCTAAGGGACAAATCCTAACTTGGGTAGTGGCCATGTCTTGTGAAGAAACAGATGGTAACGGCCTCTTTATCTATCTGCCGATCACCAGAGCTGCATTACCAAACTGATCAATGTGATCCAGGACCAGAGCGTCATCTTTGGCTCCACCGCTTCTGGCATCTGTGTCATGGAGGTAAGTGTCCTTTGAGATTTGCCCAAACATATGTGGTGAGAGTTGCCCAAACTTGTATGGTGAGAATTGCCCAAACTTATATAGTGAGAGTTGCCCAAACTTATATGGTGAGAGTTGCCCAAACTTGTATGGTTAGAGTTGCCCAAACTTATATGGTGAGAGTTGCCCAAACTTATATAGTGAGAGTTGGCTAAACATATATGGTGAGAGTTGCCCAAACTTATATGGGAACAGCATGACTAGAGGGTAGAGACATTGACCAATAACAGCCAAAGATGGTTTCCATTGTGGTCACCATTTTGTAAGTAAGGGCCCATAGGACTCTGATCAAAGGTAGTGCACCATGTACAGTAGGGAATATAGTGCCATTTGGGATGCAGACTTAGTCTTATCTGCCTTGGCATCCACTATTGAAATGACTCCATTCATGACACTGTCCTTCTGAGAGAGAGAGACTCTACAACCACTAACACCACCTCCACACAAATGAACTGAAACGTTAACTTAGCCCAAAGTTAGACTTTTGTGTTAAAACGTAGTTGTGTGTGTGTGTGTGTGCGCTCGCGCGACGCAAACAACACCATTACAACATGAATGAACTGTCAGCAAAGCCGACTAAACCATTTCGTCAGAAAGAGTCAAAGTTCGAGATATACTGTAGTTTCCCTCCCGTGGCATGTGGTGTGTGTTCATGACGCCTCAATGTGTTTCCCATGGCCTAATGTGTGTGTTTTTTGTTGTGTGTGTGTTACAGTTGGCGTCCATGATGGTGTCAGTAGTGTTGTTCGTCAGACTAGGTAACACCTTTTATTAGACCAGCAGCAACACAGAGAACAGAGCCTGACCCAGGCAGGGTAGTCCAACCAGACCAGAGACAACAGCATAATAAATGGGACTTGCAAATGAAGCCGCCTTGTCAGTAGACTGTGGTTATTGTGGTGCTTAGGGTCTGCTTAGGGTTTATGGTAGATCTATATGTGAATTTATGATGAATAGCAGTCTAGTGAACAGGAAAAACGCTTTGACAACTACTCCCTCCTGTGGAATATGTCTGAAGTGTCAGAGGCAGTATCACAGTATCCTGGTCAGTCACCGGTCTGGGAACATTAAGTAACATTGAGTTATAATAATAATATATGCCATTTAGCAGACGCTTTCATCCAAAGGGACTAACAGCAGTGCGTGCATACATTTTTGTAATCCGTAACAGTCACTTCACTCAGTAACAGTAATTCTAAACTTCACTTGGTCAGTTGTCTAACAGATAGAACCTGCCTATGGGAAAGTGGTAGAATGGGGGTGAGGATGGGAAAGTGGTAGAATGGGGGTGAGGATGGGAAAGTGGTAGAATGGGGGTGAGGATGGGAAAGTGGTAGAATGGGGGTGAGGATGGGAAAGTGGTAGAATGGGGGTGAGGATGGGAAAGTGGTAGAATGGGGGTGAGGATGGGAAAGTGGTAGAATGGGGGTGAGGATGGGAAAGTGGTAGAATGGGGGTGAGGATGGGAAAGTGGTAGAATGGGGGTGAGGATGGGAAAGTGGTAGAATGGGGGTGGGGATGGGAAAGTGGTAGAATGGGGGTGAGGATGGGAAAGTGGTAGAATGGGGGTGGGGATGGGAAAGTGGTAGAATGGGGGTGGGGATGGGAAAGTGGTAGAATGGGGGTGAGGATGGGAAAGTGGTAGAATGGGGGTGGGGATGGGAAAGTGGTAGAATGGGGGTGAGGATGGGAAAGTGGTAGAATGGGGGTGAGGATGGGAAATTGGTAGAATGGGGGTGAGGATGGGAAAGTGGTAGAATGGGGGTGAGGATGGGAAAGTGGTAGAATGGGGGTGAGGATGGGAAAGTGGTAGAATGGGGGTGGGGATGGGAAAGTGGTAGAATGGGGGTGAGGATGGGAAAGTGGTAGAATGGGGGTGAGGATGGGAAAGTGGTAGAATGGGGGTGAGGATGGGAAAGTGGTAGAATGGGGGTGAGGATGGGAAAGTGGTAGAATGGGGGTGAGGATGGGAAAGTGGTAGAATGGGGGTGAGGATGGGAAAGTGGTAGAATGGGGGTGAGGATGGGAAAGTGGTAGAATGGGGGTGAGGATGGGAAAGTGGTAGAATGGGGGTGAGGATGGGAAAGTGGTAGAATGGGGGTGGGGATGGGAAAGTGGTAGAATGGGGGTGAGGATGGGAAAGTGGTAGAATGGGGGTGGGGATGGGAAAGTGGTAGAATGGGGGTGGGGATGGGAAAGTGGTAGAATGGGGGTGAGGATGGGAAAGTGGTAGAATGGGGGTGAGGATGGGAAAGTGGTAGAATGGGGGTGGGGATGGGAAAGTGGTAGAATGGGGGTGAGGATGGGAAAGTGGTAGAATGGGGGTGAGGATGGGAAATTGGTAGAATGGGGGTGAGGATGGGAAAGTGGTAGAATGGGGGTGGGGATGGGAAAGTGGTAGAATGGGGGTGAGGATGGGAAAGTGGTAGAATGGGGGTGAGGATGGGAAAGTGGTAGAATGGGGGTGAGGATGGGAAAGTGGTAGAATGGGGGTGAGGATGGGAAAGTGGTAGAATGGGGGTGGGGATGGGAAAGTGGTAGAATGGGGGTGAGGATGGGAAAGTGGTAGAATGGGGGTGAGGATGGGAAAGTGGTAGAATGGGGGTGAGGATGGGAAAGTGGTAGAATGGGGGTGAGGATGGGAAAGTGGTAGAATGGGGGTGAGGATGGGAAAGTGGTAGAATGGGGGTGGGGATGGGAAAGTGGTAGAATGGGGGTGGGGATGGGAAAGTGGTAGAATGGGGGTGGGGATGGGAAAGTGGTAGAATGGGGGTGAGGATGGGAAAGTGGTAGAATGGGGGTGGGGATGGGAAAGTGGTAGAATGGGGGTGAGGATGGGAAAGTGGTAGAATGGGGGTGAGGATGGGAAATTGGTAGAATGGGGGTGAGGATGGGAAAGTGGTAGAATGGGGGTGAGGATGGGAAATTGGTAGAATGGGGGTGAGGATGGGAAAGTGGTAGAATGGGGGTGGGGATGGGAAAGTGGTAGAATGGGGGTGAGGATGGGAAAGTGGTAGAATGGGGGTGGGGATGGGAAAGTGGTAGAATGGGGGTGAGGATGGGAAAGTGGTAGAATGGGGGTGAGGATGGGAAAGTGGTAGAATGGGGGTGGGGATGGGAAAGTGGTAGAATGGGGGTGAGGATGGGAAAGTGGTAGAATGGGGGTGGGGATGGGAAAGTGGTAGAATGGGGGTGAGGATGGGAAAGTGGTAGAATGGGGGTGAGGATGGGAAAGTGGTAGAATGGGGGTGGGGATGGGAAAGTGGTAGAATGGGGGTGAGGATGGGAAAGTGGTAGAATGGGGGTGAGGATGGGAAAGTGGTAGAATGGGGGTGAGGATGGGAAAGTGGTAGAATGGGGGTGAGGATGGGAAAGTGGTAGAATGGGGGTGAGGATGGGAAAGTGGTAGAATGGGGGTGAGGATGGGAAAGTGGTAGAAAGGGGGTGAGGATGGGAAAGTGGTAGAATGGGGGTGAGGATGGGAAAGTGGTAGAATGGGGGTGAGGATGGGAAAGTGGTAGAAAGGGGGTGAGGATGGGAAAGTGGTAGAATGGGGGTGAGGATGGGAAAGTGAATGTGTCAATTAACACCGAGCCTGTCCATGGGAACTCCTAGCAGGGTTCTAGAACTCCAGACAGCCAATGACTGATCAGGTCATGGGTGAGTGAACACAGGACTCTAATGGTATTATGACGGGCCATAACAAGGGAGCTGGGCTTTTTATCCTCGGAACATAAACCCATTATGACTTTACCACCACATGTAATGAAAGCCCCTTGTTTGGCTAGGTATTATTCTTAGTTGATACGGGGTACCTCTCAAACTCACATCCTCAGAGTCTAGCAAAACTCAATAGGACTACTTCAAATGTTGGAACCACCTTTCAAACACCCACCTGTAATAAACTGAAACCCTTTGAAGTTGTAAATGTCAATGGATCTTATACGACCCAGCAGGTGTAGTTCAGTCCTTGGGCGGTTCTTGATGTTTAAAGAAATATGTTTTTATTGTATTATGTCATGTTTTATGTTTTGTGTTGATCCCAGGAAGAGTAGCTGCTGCTTCAGCAACTGCTAATTGGGATCCTAATAAAATCCTAAATACTAGGTGTGATATACCGACCATTAGCATGGGAATTATGACACCTTCCAAGAGGTGAAGGCTGGGTTGGTTGGTCGGTCCTTATAAAAGGCTGCCACCAACTCCAGTGTCTCATAGCCCAGACTGACAGCAAGGTCTCCATTTGGAACCTTGAACCACTCAAATATAGACAACCAATTGATTATTGATTTATTTGCTGGCGAATAATTAGGTTTTTCTGAAATCTGGAACGAAATATCTAAGATTTTCTTCACATTTGTATATGTGATTTTCTATTTTTGTTGAGGAAAAAATGACTTTCTTCATCAACTTTGTGTTTTTGTCCACATTTGCTGCCGTGGCTTTGGCACTTCCATTCCCTCACAACTCCATCAAGAGTGTTCCGAAGATGGGCGCGAGCCGGGACTTTGAATCATCCGGTAACGGTCCAGTCGATGAACAGAAGCCTATCCGGGGAACGGTCAAAGTAGTCAAATTTAACCCCAATAACCTGGGTCAGTCGGGTCTTTTTAGACGAGGCGGGATTTTCCCCCGAGGCGCACCCGGTCCGAGGATGCCTTTCCCGGCCTTCTTGTCCATGGGACGTCCTGGCCCTCCTGCGCTCCCTGCCAAAGCAGCTACGGTGCCTCTGCATCCACTGTCACACCTGCACCCCGACGGTCAGGGCAATGGTGGGGTGGGTATGAAGAAGAGGCAGGGATTTGAGATGTGGCAGAGGGCCATGGATAAGAACGACCACAGTAAGACCATGTCCATGTCGTTGCCCCTCAGTCTGAAGGACTCTGCCAACAAACAGAGCTGCGCCGCCGTGCCTTTTACTCAGGTGAGTCAAACCTTTCAATTGTGGTTAACAATGACAAAGATGGTGTAGGCCAGTAGAGTACAGTAGGCTTAATGTTTAATCAAATGATTAGCCTAAATTAGAAAGTTAAAAGGGAGAAATGTTTTATAAGTAGGGCCTAATGCTTGAACCATCAAAATACGAAATGTTTAATGGTAGTCCAATTAAAAAAAAAATTATATCTTCCATGTACAGCGGATAACGTCCGAGGGCTGCGACACGGTGACGGTCCACAACAAACTGTGCTTCGGTCAATGCAGTTCACTGTTCGTCCCGTCTGGTTGGGAGTCCGCCAGGCTGACCAGTGCAGGGGGACACCGCCGTGCGCCCTGTTCCCGCTGCGCGCCATCCAAGGCCCACACAGTGACCGTGCCTCTGCGCTGTGGGATGGAGGAGCGGGAGAAGCGCGTGATGGTGGTGGAGGAATGCAAGTGTGAGACTGGCCGAGAGGAGGGGAATATTGAGGCTGGGGCCTCCATGCACTTGGAACTGAAGAGACTGTAGTTTAAGGGCGACATTTTCCTAGTGCAAAAGCACTGTGCCAATTACAAAACCTACACTGCGAGATTATAATGAGGTTTACAGTATTTTTTTGCAGTGCGAAAGTATCGCCCTAAATGCTCGTTTCCCGTCTCACAGCACCTGCTCTAGCCTATTTTGATGACTTACATTTTACATTTGAGTCATTTAGCAGACGACTTAAGTCATTGTTTTTAGACAGTAAATATAATTTATATTGTGATGTCAGATATGGACATTGATTATGTGTATTGTATGTGTGAGTCTGAATTTCTAATTCAGAGAAAAAACGATTTGGAGGCAAATGTCACCAATGATTGTTGACAAGTGACTAACATTTTTTGTCATGCACATTTCTGTTCAACCTTATGGCAGAATGAGTCGTCCACACCGGACAGTGTAATAATGTTGAATAACTTGTTTAGATTCATCTGAACTGAACTGCATTTTGTTTTTGTGAAATAAAAATGTCTATCTATTTTTGGCCTATCACTTGGTTTTTACCCTTGATGCGCTTATATTCACGCAATATAATCTACATAGACAAACATGGGGAAAACATTTAGTATTCCAGTAGTATCAGCCTCCATGTTTTATTAAAACGTTTTAGTGCAGTTTCACCACACTCCAGTTACATCTGAAAGCACTGAACTGCCAAAATGCCGCCCTATTTCCTATTTAGTGCACTGTGGTCATAAGTAGTGCACTATATAGGGGATAGGGTGCCATTTGGGAGGCAGAGCTGGTGTGTGTACAGCATTGAACATGGGTACTTTAGAGGAACAAACAGAGGTAATTGTTTCAGCATGAGACACTGCAGTATGTATAAGGCATCTTGTCTCTTTCTCCCCTGGCTCTTTCACTGTGGTGGGAATTCATCTTCTCATCCTTAAAGCCACAATCTGGAGTTTGTGTTTCAGCAAAAACGGTGGCCCCGCCCCACAACTTGGTTTGGTATTAAGCTGAGGGATAATGTAACCACTCTAAAATTCAAATCTGTTATACCAAAGATAATTTAAGGTTATACTGAGCTTATGAGGCATTTATAAGTTACATTCCTCAAGAATCAATGGGTGTATCATTAGTTGAAATGACCATTGAACAGTGTCCCAGATCTCAGACTGTAGCTTTTAAACCTGTAGATGCACTTGAGTGTTTTCAGTTAGCGGCCTAAAACAAGTATTATTCATTTATTTCCTGGAACCTGTGCATGTGTGAGTGCATGTGTGTGTGTGTGCGTGCATGCATGGATATGCGCGCATGTGTGTTTGTGTGTGTGTGTGCGTGCATGTGTGTTTGTGCGTGCATGTGTGTGTGTGTGCCTGGTAAAATGAACTCATCCCACACATCCATACATTCCCAGCGGAATATAAAGGAGGCTCTTCTTTACATCGTGTAGCCTTGGCAAGCTGTCAATAACACCGCTAACTTACTTACTCACACCAATTTGCATTCAGTGTTTTATAAAGCTACGGGGGATGCTTGCGTTGATTGAGGCCCGTGGATTTAGACCTACATTTGCATTTGCAAAGGGTTGATGACTATATTTCCACAAAAGAGTTTGACGAGAATAATATTTGCTCTGGACTTAACATATAGAATCAAATTAGGGGGTCTGGTTAGTAAGGAGGTGAAGGTCTGGGCTGTTGTTATTTCCCATCTCTGTAGAGTGGGGAGGTGACGAGGGTAAACTAACATATCCTGTCAGAGTTGTCTGAGCTCTGAGTTCTACATCTCAATCATCCATCTGACGTGCTATTGATCAAGACTGACTGGCTGGATATTCCAAGCAGACTGAATCCAAGTATGTTGAATGTTTTGCTTGCGTCATTTACATAATGATGAAAGGGAAGTCATCTCAGCCTATAGTGGGGGTCATACAGTATATACTGGGAAGTGCTGAGTGAGATTGAGATCTCATAAGAAAAAAGCTTCATATGTCTTCCCCTTCTCCTCCTCACATTCCATGTGACTCGTCTTCCTTCCTCTCTTCTCTGGAGGGAGGGAGGGAGGGAGGGAGGGGGAGGGGGGGGATAGAAGAGAGGTAAGGGGGAGTGTGATGGAAACACAGGAGGAACACTAGAGTGTAGAGGGGGAGAGAGAGAGAAAGGGTACAGGATGGAGGAGGGGGGTCGGGGGCGATTGGAACAAACAAGGAGCACTAGAGTGCGCCCACTTAGCGAGACAGATGTCAGCCCTCTTGCATTGTGGGAGCTTCGTCGAGCACTCCTGCGTTTTTAAAGATGGCCTGGTTCCCATGGCGAGGGAGGGAGGGAATAGGGGCAGAGTGACGACGATGTGGGGGGGCTTATTCGTATTTTGGCGTGGGCACGACGACGCTGCCAAGTTCAACGCCTTGGGGATCCGATCATCGTCATGGCGGGTCGCTAAGTGGCCTAGTTAACGCCAGAAGACAAACAATGAGCCTTACATTGTTCACACTTTCTTCAGGGGTCCCAGAGTTTAGTAGGGAGATTCGAAGCGAAGTGATCACAGTTCAAGTGCTCCGTGCAATTAGAATAGATTAGAATAGGTTCATTGTCCCCATTTTAGAGTCAGCGATTAGAAACCCATTCCGTTTGCATTTGTGGTCATTTATACTGAACAGAAATATAAACACAACATGTAAAGTGTTGGTCTCATGTTTCATGAGCTGAAATAAAAGATCCCAGAAATGTTGCATACGCACAAAAAGCTTATTTCTCTAAAATGTTGTGCACAAATTTGTTTACATCACTGTTAGTGAGCATTTCTCCTTTGCCAAGATAATCCATCCATCTGACAAGTGTGGCATATCAAAAAGCTGATTAAACAGCATGATCATAACTCAGGTGCACCTCGTGCTAGGGGACAATAAAAGGCCACTCTGAAATGTGCAGTTTTGTCACACAACACAATGCCACAGATGTCTCAAGTTTTGAGGGAGCGTGCAGTTAGCATGCTGACTGCAGGTAAGTCCACCAGAGCTGTTGCCAGAGAATTGAATGTTAATTTCTCTACCATAAGCCGCCTCCAACGTTGTTTTAGAGAATGTAGTATGTCCAACCGGCCTTACAATCGCAGACCACGTGTAACCACGCCAGCCCAGGACCTCCACATCCGGCTTCTTCACCTGCGGGATAGTCTGATACCAGCCACCCAGACACCTGATGAAACTGAGGAGTATTTCTGTCTGTAATAAAGCCCTTTTGTGGGGAAAAACTGGCAGGTCCTAGCCCCCAAGTGGGTGGGCCTATGCCCTCCCAGGCCCACCCATGGCTGCACCCCTGCCCATTCATGTAAAATCCATAGATTAGGGCCTAATGAATTTATTTCAATTGACTGATGTAACTCAGTAAAATCATTGAAATTGTTGCATGTGCATTTTTATATATATTTGTTCATTGATTGTAAATCTCACTGTGTACCTTACTGAATATTGGTGGTTAATTATGTCACCGCTCAGTTATCCCATCTAAATGAATTAACCAGAACCACCAAGCAAACCAGGCCTATGATCTTTGACCTGACTATCTTGGCCCTCAGAGGCCTTCGGAGCAACCAGTTTTATCAGTAGCTAGACCTACTCATCCCCACGTCTCTGAGCTATGTGGTGGGTTCTGCTCATTCAGAACTCAGACAGTGGGGCTAATTGAAAGGCTCTGGGTGGCATGGCAGAGGACCGGACATTCCCCAA
Organism: Coregonus lavaretus; assembly: GCF_964263955.1. Lineage (NCBI taxonomy): Eukaryota > Metazoa > Chordata > Actinopteri > Salmoniformes > Salmonidae > Coregonus > Coregonus lavaretus. The sequence continues at coordinate 80,894 of NW_028163472.1, forward strand.
ACGCCTGAGGCTTTCCTGGGCTTTACATGCTGAAATGCCAGGCTAGAGGAGAGTTGCTAGATCCTGGGCAATAAGCGATAGCTGGTAGGATAGCTGGCCTTTACACCAATACAGTGGTAGCTACATTCTATGGCACTAACCACAGGAGCAGCTGGGCAGGGAGACAGTGCCCGGGGGCTGTGCCAGCTTGCCGGGTGCTGTGTGGGGAGGGGGGGAGGGGGGGATAGAGATGGATGTAGCCGGGGGGTGGGGACAATAATGAGGTGGACTTGGCGATGCCAGCAATGGTGCCAGTCTGCCAGTCAATAAAACTTATTTCACAATTAGTGGGGCAAAGAGATTCGCTATGGATAGTATTATTCTTCATAATCGTTCATTGTCAATTGAAATCCTCTCACTGCTAATAGTATCAAGCTGAGATTGAAGACTCCCTCTGATTGTGAGTCAATAGAAAGAGAAGGGTTCATTCATAGATACTAGCATGGGCCAGGGCCTAGTGGGTCTTACTGTGTCAGATAACATTCTCAAACCATGGATTCGTCCCAAATGGCACCCTATTCCACATGTAGTGCACTACTTTTGACCAAGGCCCATAGGGTGGGCCCTGGTCAAAAGTAGTGCACAAATATAGTGCGCCATTTGGGACACAACCACCATGTTCCTGGACAGGTGACCACTCCTTCATATCCAGTGGAACTGGGGTGTAGGATAGAATAGAATCAGTATTTGGGATGACGTCAGTCGGCTGTTCGGGAGCTGCCATTGTCCCCCTGTCTCTCCCTCTCCTTCCTTCCCAGTGTGTGTGTGATAATAATGATGCTGTCATTATGGTGGCAGGTGCAGGGCTGTGTGAGCTGCAGGTGACATCTCTCGTCGTTCCCTTAATGATTCCAATTAACATAATCAAGACCTGGCAGGGCGAAGAGAATGGAGACCGCTGCACCTCCTCTCACATCTTGGCCTGCTTCTCCCCCTCAGCTCCTCCTCCTCCTCCTCTTCACCCTGCTGTGGGCTTTCATCACCGCACGTCGCCATGGCGCCCGCACCATGCCATCATCCATCCATCGGGTTCCTGATGCACACGCACACACACATTAGATACATACAGACACACATGCAAATACACACACACCACTCACCATTTCTCCTCATGGGCAGAAAAACAGGCACAGCTCTCTCCACCCTCCACTCCCAGATACAACCGACCATCGCTACCCGCCACCACTTAAAAAAAACATGACGTCTAAAAGCTCCTAAACGGTCCACTTCAGAAGCACTTAAGAGAGTCTCCACTCAACTTATTGTCTAACAACGACAGGAAGGAGAGAGGAAATAAGAGGGAGGATTGCCAGGTTCTAACGAGGCGGGATAAGATCATTATTCTGTTCTCTCTTTTTTCCCTCTGTTTTTTTTGCTGAGGGAGCTGGGTAGTGGCTCTGGGTAGTGACAAGTCACACATGGTTTTAGGACAGAGGGGGCTGGTGGGCACGGGAGCAACGGGGAAGGGATAAAAGACTCCTGTAGTTTTGGATCCGTGGGAGTGTGGGTCAGTCGGGGGTACTGTAAAAGCCTCGAGCTGGGTCAGTGAGTGACACACTCAAGGAGTCCAGGGGCTATCTCCTTCTGCTCAGAATGTGGAGTTAACTGCTGTAAATAAGTGCAGAGACAAAGTAGTCTCGCTTTGCCAAACTCGCGTGTTAATGGATTGTGTGTCAGACGCAGCAGGTGGGGAGAAGAGACTACAGAAAAAGTCACTTCTACTGATCCCTTGCATCCGTCTGTATCGCTCAAATAAGAAACAGTGAGACTGTATTCACCCATTAGAATATGTGTGACACATACCAACATGGATCATGAAGAGCTAGTTCATCCAAATGTTAAATTCACCTTCTTTTCCGTAACACTAGCAAGTATTCAATTTAGCATAGTAACGTCTAGAACCACAACATTCCAATCGGAACATACAGAACCATTCTAGTTCCATTTCAACATTTATTCCAAACACCTACTATATTTCTCATGATGCATCAAAAGAATGGGTTTCACAATCCAGATTCATTCCTCCAAATCTCTCACAGAACGAAGTGAAGGACAGAGTGGGAACGACCAAACAAGGCCAAGATGGAGACATTGATCTGGCTGACGAAGGTGATCTAAATTATAGAAACATATGAAACCCTTTTGGTTTCCTGGTTTAATCTAACCAAGCATGATTCTAGCTGACAGCAGTGTGTGTGTGTGTATGCGCGTGCTTGTGTGTGAGAGTTGGATTTGTCTATTTGTTAGTTGGCATGGGGGCACTTTCACTCATCCAGACCTCCAGAAAATCCATCATGACGTCTGTGAGAAAACCTTTGATGAGTTTCTGTCTGCGTCCCAAATGGCACCCTATTCCCTTTAAAGTGCACGTCAAAAGTAGGGAACAGGGTGCCTTTTGGGACGTCTGTCTACCCGCAGCTCCATTTTCCTGCATTTCTCAGCCAATCCATTCCAATGTCTTCCTCTTTCCATGGTTCAGACATGTCCCAAGCCCAGAAGCCAACAGTGGGAATGGTAGTGAGGATGGGGTTTTAAGGGCATTCCACCAAACATGGTGGATACGGTAGGTGTAGTAATCTGACTCCAGACACTCTCACACATTCCAGACAGTTTGAGCTCTTTTGAAGTGGGCTTTTATGCGATGGCACACACACACACACACACACACACTTTTACGACATTGTAAAATGCGTCATTGATTGAAATCGAATGGAGTGGTTGAGTGGAGTAGTTTGGTGATCTGGCCACCGGCATTGTTTGAGCGAGAGAGAAGGAGAGAAAGAGAGAGGCAGAGAGAGTGAGAGAGAGAGGCAGAAAGAGAGGCAGAGAGAGTGAGAGAGATGCAGAAAGAGAGGCAGAGAGAGTGAGAGAGAGAGGCAGAAAGAGAGAGAGAGGGGAAGGGAAAGAGAGAGTTATAATCCTGGTGGACCGCTGACTCCGCCAGACCAGACGAATCGCCTCCAGAATCCTGTCACCATCTCTATGAAGATAAATGGTATCATTAAACAGGCTCTGTCATCGATTAAACATCCTGTTGGAATCCTTTTTTTTTATTTGGAAGTACAAAATTGTAATGGATAATGTTCAACATGATTCAACGTTTCGGGGTTTGTAACAGAGAGTCTTATAACATTCCAAAATTCAGATAAAGCGGCAGCAGTTTTACCCTTTACTTGTGTTACTGCCAAAAAACAGTGTTTCACACCAAGCAATTTCCGTATAATACATGTTGTTATTACTGGGACTATATCATATAGGCTAACTGATTATTACAATACCTACTACTACCAGCTACAATGCTATTAGTACCAACGGCAATACGAGATCCATTCATGATAAATACACACTCAAATGCGATGGAGATGGATGTGTGTCTACAAAAGCACAAAGGCATTGTTGCTTTGGCCGTGTGGTGTGTGTGTGTTTGTGAGGGCCTGAGTGTGTGTGGTGGATGGCAGAGTACACAGAGAAGGAGTAGAAGTGTGTGTGTGTGTGTGTCTGTCTATAAGAGGGAGAGAGACTGTGTGTGTGTGTGTGTGTGTGTGTGTGTGTGTGTGTGTGTGTGTGTGTGTGTGATTACGGTATGTGATGTCTGTCTGTCTTTGTGTGTATACATTCATGTGTGTATCTTTAGTGTGTGTGCTTTCTTGTCTGCATATGTGTGTGTGCCACAGAGAGAGGAAGTATAAGGGGGTGCAGGTGGCATGGAGCAGGCTGGCGCGGGCGGGCGCGGGCCCACTGTCCCCTGGCAATGCCAACACCATCTGTCATAGAGAGGAACATCTGCAGCCCAAGGTGCCCTTGTCACCCAGCGTTAGAGTAACCAGTTTGGCGTTTCCATTGGAAGCGACCTGGCATAGCCAGAGCCACGCAATTTATGTGTGTGTATGTGTGTTTGTGTGTGGTTGAGAGAGGAAGAGAGAGGGAGAGTGTGTGTGTGTGTATTAGAGAGACAGAGGGAGTGTTTGTATGGAGAGAGAGAGTGTGAGAGAGTGAGGAACCAAACCAAAGCCAAAACAACATGGCTGTGCAAAGCGTTGACCCAGCTGGACCCCAGTTGCATGCAGAGTCATGTCCCCTCCTGATGCTAGTGTGCCACTGCATCCACACCACTGCCAGACTTAGCCCTGCAAGCCCTCTCTCCTCTCCTCTCCTCCTGCCTCTCCTCTCCTCCTGTGTCTCTCCTATCCTCCTGTCTATCCTCTCCTCCTCCTGTGTCTCTCCTCCTGTATCTCTCCTCTCCTCCTGTGTCTCCTCTCCTGTATCTCTCCTCTCATCCTATGTCTCTCCTCTACTGCTGTCTCTCCTCCTGTCTCTCCTCTCCTCCTGTGTCTCTCCTCTCCTCCTGTGTCTCCTCTCCTGTATCTCTCCTCTCATCCTATGTCTCTCCTCTACTGCTGTCTCTCCTCCTGTCTCTCCTCTCCTCCTGTGTCTCTCCTCTCCTCCTGTGTCTCCTCTCCTGTATCTCTCCTCTCATCCTATGTCTCTCCTCTACTGCTGTCTCTCCTCCTGTCTCTCCTCTCCTCCTGTGTCTCTCCTCTCCTCCTGTCTCTCCTCTCCTCCTGTGTCTCTCCTCTTCTCCTGTCTCTCCTCTCCTCCTGTGTCTCTCCTCTCCTACGGTGTCTCTCCTCTCCTCCTGTCTCTCCTTTCCTCCGGTGTCTCTCCTCTCCTCTTCTCTTGTCTCTCCTCCTGTGTCACTCCTCTCCTGCTGTGTCTCTCTTCTCCTCCTGTGTCTCTCCTCTCCTCCTGTGTCTCTCCTCTCCCCCTGTCTCTCCTCTCCTCCTGTGTCTCTCCTCTCCTCCTGTCTCTCCTCTCCTCCTGTGTCTCTCCTCTCCTCCTGTCTCTCCTCTTCTCCTGTCTCTCCTCCTGTGTCTCTCCTCTCCTCCTGTGTCTCTCCTCTCCTCCTGTGTCTCTCCTCTCCTCCTGTGTCTCTCCTCTTCTCCTGTCTCTCCTCTCCTCCTCTCTCCTCTTCTCCTGTCTCTCCCATCCTTCTGTCTTTCCTCTCCTCCTGTGTCTCCTCCCCTCCTGTGTCTCTCCTCTCCTCCTGTGTCTCTCCTCTTCTCCTGTCTCTCCTTTCCTCCTGTGTCTCTCCTCCTCTTTTGTCTGTAATGTTGTTTTGGTTATGTGTCGGACAACCCAGGAAGACTAGCTGTTGTCATGGCATCAGCTATTGTGCATCCTAATCAAATCAAATAAATCTCCTCTCCTTACCTCTCCTCTCGTCTCCTGCGTCTCTCCTCTCTTCTCCTCTGCTATATTCTGGCACTCACCACTTCTCTTTCCAGTTCTATCTCCCTTTTCTTCGTCCCTCTGAAACCCCCCAGATGGTACCTCTTTCCCCACTCTTCGTTTCATCTCCCTCTCCATCTCACACATCTCCCCCCTCTTCTCATCCTCTCATCCCCTACATCTAGCAGGTGTATGACTGATCCTGACTTTTCTCCTTCTGTCCATCCTTTTCTCTCTTTCCTATCTCTCCCTCTTTCTTTCTTTCCTCTCTCTCCCTCTTTCTCTCCCCCTCTCTCTCCCTCTTTCTCTCTTTCCTCTCTCTCTCCCTCTTCCTGTCCCCCTCTCTCTCCCTCTTTCTCTCTTTCCTCTCTCTTTCTCTTTCCTCTCTCTCCCTCTTTCTCTCTTTCATCTCTCTCCCTCTTTCTCTCTTTCATCTCTCTCCCTCTTTCTCTCTTTCCTCTCTCTCCCTCTTTCTCTCTTTCCTCTCTCTCCCTCTTTCTCTCTTTCCTCTCTCTCCCTCTTTCCCTCTTTCCTCTCTCTCCCTCTTTCTCTCTTTCCTCTCTCCCTCTTTCTCTCTTTCCTCTCTCTCCCTCTTTCTCTTTCCTCTCTCTCCCTCTCTCTCCCCCTCTCTCTCCTTCTTTCTCTCCCCCTCTCTCCCTCTTTCTCTCTTTCCTCTCTCCCTCTTTCTCTCTTTCCCATCTCTCCCCCTCTCTCTCCCTCTTTCTCTCTTTCCTCTATCTCCCTCTTTCTCTCTTTCCTCTCTCCCTCTTTCTCTTTCCTCTCTCCCTCTTTCTCTTTCATCTCTCTCCCTCTTTCTCTCCCCCTCTCTCTCCCTCTTTCTCTCTTTCCTCTCTCTCCCTCTTTCTCTATTTCCTCTCTCTCCCTCTTTCCCTCTTTCCTCTCTCTCCCTCTATTCTCTTTCCTCTCTCTCCTCATCTCTCTCCCTCTTTCTCTTTCCTCTCTCTCCCTCTTTCTCTCCCCCTCTCTCTCCCTCTTTCTCTCTCCCTCTCTCTCCCTCTTTCTCTCTTTCCTCTATCTCCCTCTTTCTCTCTTTCCTCTATCTCCCTCTTTCTCTCTTTCCTCTCTCGCTCTTTCTCCCTCTTTCTCTCTTTCCTCTCCTCTCTCTCCCTCTTTCTCTCTCCCCCTCACTCTCCTCTCTCTTATAATATATATAGTCTAGAGTGTATGTGTGTGTTAATGAGTGTGTGTTTGTTTATGTCCCTATCATTCTCAATGCATCAATCCTCATACTTCAAACCTCTGTACTGTGGTTAGATGAGATCTCTACTCAACCAGAACCCATGCCCTATTCAGGCTACATCCCAAATGGTTCCCTATTCCCTATGTAGTGCACTACTTTTGACCAGGCCCCATAGGGAATAGGGTGCCATTTGGGATATATCCTCAGTGACGCATTCTCAGTGACTACCAGTATTCTCTGAATATTACCAACCGCTAAAGGTCCCGAAGCTTCTGCACGTGTTTGGGATTATCTACAGTGAGGGAAAAAAGTATTTGATCTCCTGCTGATTTTGTACGTTTGCCCACTGACAAAGACATGATCAGTCTATAATTTTAATGGTAGGTTTATTTGAACAGTGAGAGACAGAATAACAACAAAAAAATCCAGAAAAACGCATGTCAAAAATGTTATAAATTGATTTGCATTTTAATGAGGGAAATAAGTATTTGACCCCTCTGCAAAACATGACTTAGTACTTGGTGGCAAAACCCTTGTTGGCAATCACAGAGGTCAGACGTTTCTTGTAGTTGGCCACCAGGTTTGCACACATCTCAGGAGGGATTTTGTTCCACTCCTCTTTGCAGATCTTCTCCAAGTCATTAAGGTTTCGAGGCTGACGTTTGGCAACTCAAACCTTTAGCTCCCTCCACAGATTTTCTATGGGATTAAGGTCTGGAGACTGGCTAGGCAGGGGTACCTTGCGGGCGCTGCAGGATTTCAGTCCTTCACAGCATAGTGTGTTACCAATTGTTTTCTTGGTGACTATGGTCCCAGCTGCCTTGAGATCATTGACAAGATCCTCCCGTGTAGTTCTGTGCTGATTCCTCACCGTTCTCATGATTATTGCAACTCCACGAGGTGAGATCTTGCATGGAGCCCCAGGCTGAGGGAGATTGACAGTTCTTTTGTGTTTCTTCCATTTGCGAATAATCGCACCAACTGTTGTCACCTTCTCACCAAGCTGCTTGGCGATGGTCTTGAAGCCCATTCCAACCTTGTGTAGGTCTACAATCTTGTCCCTGACATCCTTGGAGAGCTCTTTGGTCTTGGCCATGGTGGAGAGTTTGGAAACTGATTGATTGATTGCTTCTGTGGACAGGTGTCTTTTATATAGGTAACAAACTGAGATTAGGAGCACTCCCTTTAAGAGTGTGCTCCTAATCTCAGCTCGTTACCTGTATAAAAGACACCTGGGAGCCAGAAATCTTTCTGATTGAGAGGGGGTCAAATACTTATTTCCCTCATTAAAATGCAAATCAATTTATAACATTTTTGACATGTGTTTTTCTGGATTTTGTTGTTGTTATTCTGTCTCTTACTGTTCAAATAAACCTACCATTAAAATTATATACGAATAATTTCTTTGTCAGTGGGCAAACGTACAAAATCAGCAGGGGATCAAATACTTTTTTTCCTCACTGTATTTGCACAGTCTCTATCTACCAATAGTAGAGAACAGGCTACTCTGGCGAATGGTGCTCGTTTAATAAAGTTAGATCAAAGCTGAATCAATGTCTGCAAGATCACATAACGATAGTATTGTACATAACATAACCGAATAATAGCATAGTTTGTCACTGTAAGACAAAAAACACCACCTAATTTCTTATGAGATTTTAGGATGATTTTGGCAACGTACGCATTTTCATCTCATGCGGACACAACTCAACAGCGCGCGCCACTAGGCAAAATATGTGCTTTGATTTGAACAAAACACAGGTAGGCTATGTTACAGTTTAACGCCATCTGCTCTAAAATCAGCTCACTGTACATAACAAAAAAAGATCTAAATGCATATTCCCATGAAACAGATTGAGATCAAATAGTTGGCATGAAGATGCTGCATGGACGTTTCACCGGTAAAACTAGAATAATTATCATTCACAATTGACAATGAGAAATTGAATAATAATAATAATAAATAAATAATGTGAAGGGAGGGTGAACAAAAATGTGTGCATAAAGTAGAGGTAAAGAAACACATGCACAGAACATGATACGAATCTTTCCAGCGGGATCCATAGGGCAGAACAGGGCGGTTACCTACGGATCCGCAGTCTCGGCCTATTAAAAATGACTCACCTGTAGTTACTTAGGGAAACCACATGGTGGCAGTATAAAACTCTGCACTGTTCTGTTCCGTTTTGACATAGATTAACAAACGTTTGGCTGTGATTGTATGGTTTAGTTGTAGTAGTGTGTGTGTCCGTGTGTGTGTGTTCTTTTGCACACAAGTGTGTGTGTTCTTGTGTCTCTAAAGCGCTGACCTATCCAGAATACTAAACAGTTTCTCACAAAACAGGTCAAGTTTCAGAACGAGATAACATGTTAAATAATTGCTCATACAGGCGACTATTTTTGAAGCAGAAAAATCATTATGGAAATGTGTCTCATATTATTGTTTAATAGGTAAGCCGCTGTTTGGCCTAAAGGCATGAAGGGGTGAAATAACAGAGTTGTTAATTTTAGAAGACGCTTTGGCCTAAAGCTAGCTGGCCCGGACAAAGGTACAGAGATTCTACTGCCACGTATACTGCTGTTGAACGGACGCACTCAATCACACACACACACACACACACACACACACACACACACACACACACTCATCCACACACATATGCACATACACATGCACACAAGTAAGGAAGCAAACACACACACACCCTGTCACACTTATTCATTCCAAAAGCCAAGTCTCACTTAAAGCAACACCTTTGTTCTGTACCACTTCAAGCACACTCACTTTCTCTAAAGACCAGAAGGTGTACGTTTTTAGTTTAAGGTTTCGTTTTCGCTTCCCCAATTTTTTTTGGCCTGGCATACAAAGGTTTTTTTGGTCTCTTCCCCCCATCGACACTTTAAAAGTGGAGCACAGAGAGAGAGAGAGAGAGAGAGTGAGAGAGAAAGAAAAGAGAAAGGGAAGCGTGGTTCATTGCTAATCAATACGATTTCTCTCCTCCAACCCAAGTTTTCCCCCGTGGGCCCTCTGCATTCAAGACGAGCCAAGGCGAGCAGAGCTTGGCATTGTGCAGCACGCCTTAAAACGAAACACCTGCGAGGTGGAGGAAGAAGACGTGGAAAAAAATAAAATAGCCCAGTTTTTTCGTAGCTCTTAAAAATGTTGGCACGTGTTCCATGAGATTTCCAGGGAACAAAAAAAGAAGAAGCTATCAAATCCAACTGAAGACAAAAGAAGGTTGTTTTGCTTTGTAGATAGAGGTGTCTTTACACTAAAGATAGTTGACAGTTGGACTTCAGCATATGTTATCATTCACAAACAAAAACTCATCTTTGTCTTGTATTAACCCTCATACAATGTCAAGAGATTTTGGTTATGAATGCCGATATTTAGGATTTGACAAATATTTATGCTCACTTTCTCTAAAGACCAGAAGGTGTACGTTTTTAGTTTAACGTTTAATTTTCTCTTCTCCAATAGAGAGAGTTGGGAGATGGGGAAAGGGGGGAATGTGGGAGAGAAGGAGAGTGAAAAGAGATTGGGAGAGAAGGAGGAGGTAAATAAAACAGATGGCCGTTATTGGCATGCATTTCTCTCTTAAATCTGTTTATCATGTAGGGGAAAGTTTAACCCTGTTATAACCTCAGTCCCTATCTGACCCCTCAACCTATCCCAGAACCTCCTAATTCTATCATTCTGTCATCACTCTCTTTTCTGTCTTCTTCCCACACATCTCTGCATTCCTCTAGAAACACCATCCCTGTCTTTCCTAATCCCCTCAACCAACTGACATGATTGCGCACACACACACACATAGCTCCAATTCAGACACAGGAGGGTGAACAGGGTCTATTAAACCCCCAGTCTATTAATTTACACACCACACTATGACAAAGGCCCATTCTACACAGCCTGACCAACCTGACCAGTAGCTACAGACTACATATAGACCTCAGGGTTCACAGCTAGAGTGTTTGTGTGTGTACAGCCAGCTAACCAGCCAGTATTTACATTTTACATTTACATTTTAGTCATTTAGCAGACGCTCTTATCCAAAGCGACTTACAGTTAGTGCATACATTTTCATACTGGCCCCCCGTGGGAATCGAACCCACAACCCTGGCGTTGCAAACGCCATGCTCTACCAACTGAGCTCCACAGGGGGCCAGTATGTGTTCCTACTCCTACTCTCCAGTGTGGTTTCAGAACCTGTGATTCTCCTACTGAACACCCTCTCCGGCCACCACCAGAATCATACATCCCAGTCCCTACTATAGACAGACTATATTAACTGTGGTCTAAAACATTTCTTTTTACAGATCTAATTACATTGGTAACCAGTTTATAATAGCAATAAGGCACCTCGGGGGTTTGTGATATATGGCCAATATACCACGGGCTAAGGGCTGTGTCCAGGCACTCTGTGTTGCGTCGTGCTTAAGAACAGCCCTTAGCTGTGGTATATTGGCCATATACCACACCTCCTCAGGCCTTATTGCTTTAGTATCATACATCCCAGTCCCTACTATAGACAGACTATATTAACTGTGGTCTATACACCAGTATCTATACATTCCAGTCCCTCCCATAGACAGTCCTATATGAACTGTGATCTATAGACTCCTCTGAATGAATCTCTTATAAGTGGGCTTCTGTCACTTTGGTGGTATGAGAGCTAATTTGCATAATCTCCCCCAGTTAAAGAGGGATGCCCGGGATGCTTTTGCGGGGGGAGGGGGAGGGGTGTGACGGGGGTGTTAGGAATGGTAGGGGGGTTGTGGGGACACACAATGGGGACTTTGTGCGTCTCCACTGGTACAGGGTGGGACAGGGGCTACAGGACTACTGTGGGAGACACCTGTCAGGATGGGAGCCTGAGGGAACTGCTACTGAACCCATCAGGCGTTGTGTGTGTATGGGTTGGGGGGGTGGAAGAGTGTGTGTGTGTTTGTATGGAGTGTGGTGGGTGTATGTGCGTGTGTGCGAGAGAGAGTGCGTGAGTGAGTGTGTTTCAGATCAAATCAAAGTTTATTGGTGTACACAGTTTTGCAGATGTTATCGCAGGTGCAGCGAAATGTTTATTTTCCTAGCTCTAACAATGCAGCAATATCTATCAACACAATAACAATACACACATCATCCACAAGTGTGTGTGTGTGTGTGTGTGGCGGCCTTAAGAACAGTGGCATGTGAAGCAGATATTGTGTTATGGAGTTTGTATGGTATTAAAGACATCCATTGTACTGACACATTATACAGTCTACCAAGACCTTTCATATCCATACACATATTTAGTGTCAAGTAATAGTTGTTACCCAAGCATTGATGTTGCCGTTCTCTCTCCTGTCTCTTATGATCACAGTAGAGGTGACAGCACAGCAGTAGAGCAGCAGCATGATATCATGACTTTATTGAGACATTTTTTACATTTTAAATCGACCATACTGTCGGGCACGATTAGAGACTTGGGGAAAATCAGATTTGGGGTGTTCGAATACACACACACACACACACACACACACACACACACACACACACACACACAAACAAAGTGCCTTAAGTGCTGGTAATGTCTGTCATGCTGCTCTGACCGCAGTAGTTTAATGCAGGCAATCAGCTTAATATGCCCAATGTGAGACATTAGGTGTGTGTGTGTGTGTGTGTGTGTGTGTGTGTGTGTGTGTGTTTGTGTGTGATCCATTAGATTAGAACAACATTAAGGAGATTGGGAGATTTGGACTCTATTGTTTTCTTACGGCACCGTGGAGAGAAAGTGATAAAATGACAAGGAACTAGAAATTGTAGGTTTTAGCCCCAGCAAACATGTCCACATTGGCACGATGTGGGCCCAATTCGGGCTAAAATATTGGCCCTATGTAGGCTGCCCACATTGGGCCAAAGCCCCTTTGCTCATCGGCTCCACATTGGCCCCAAAGGCATTTTCCCAGTGTGGCTCAGTGTGGGCAGCCCAGATCTGGTGAGGCAGCTGTCACTTTGCCTGAAATAAGCCCATATTTTCCCAGCAAACGTGCCCACATTGGCACGATTTGAGCCCAATGCAGGCTCAAATATTGTCCCCATGTAGGCTGCCCACATTGGGCCAAAGCACCTTCGCTATTTAACATTTATTTATTACAATTTAATTCTGCATATATTGCATCATTTTCAAGCCTTACAGGTATTTAGGGAACGTGATACATTTTGTCAGAAAGACAACCAAGTTATTACTATCATACATATAGAATATATTTGACAAGAAAAACTTACGTTAGTGTTTCTAAATACTTCATCATTGGCAGTTTACAAGATCAACAAGAGATACAGTTGAAGTCGGAAGTTTACATACACTTAGGTTGGAGTCATTAAAACTCGTTTTTCCACCACTCCACAAATTTCTTTTTAACAAACTATAGTTTTGGCAAGTCGGTTAGGACATCTACTTTGTGCATGACAGAAGTAATTTTTCCAACAATTGTTTACAGACAGATTATTTCACTTATAATTCACTGTATCACAATTCCAGTGGGTCAGAAGTTTACATACAATACACTAAGTTGAATGTGCCTTTTAAACAGCTTGGAAAATTCCAGAAAATGATGTCATGGCTTTAGAAGCTTCTGATAGGCTAATTGACATCATTTGAGTCAATTGGAGGTGTACCTGTGGATGTATTTCAAGGCCTACCTTCAAACTGCTTGACATCATGGGAAAATCCAAAGAAATCAGCCAAGACCTCAGAAAAAAAATGGTAGACCTCCACAAGTCTGGTTCATCCTTGGGAGCAATTTCCAAATGCCTGAAGGTACCACGTTCATCTGTACAAACAATAGTACGCAAGTATAAACACCATGGGACCACGCAGCCGTCATACCGCTCAGGAAGGAGACGCGTTCTGTCTCCTAGAGATGAACGTACTTTGGTGCGAAAAGTGCAAATCAATCCCAGAACAACAGCAAAGGACCTTGTGAAGATGCTGGAGGAAACAGGTACAAAAGTATCTATATCCACAGTAAAACGAGTCCTATATCGACATAACCTGAAAGGCTGCTCAGCAAGGAAGAAGCCACTGCTCCAAAACCGCCATAAAAAAGCCAGACTACGGTTTGCAACTGCACATGGGGACAAAGATCATACTTTTTGGAGAAATGTCCTCTGGTCTGATGAAACAAAAATAGAACTGTTTGGCCATAATGACCATTGTTATGTTTGGAGGAAAAAGGGGGCAGCTTGCAATCAATAGAAGAACACCATCCCAACCGTGAAGCACGGGGGTGGCCGCATCATGCTGTGGGGGTGCTTTGCTGCAGGAGGGGCTGGTGCACTTCACAAAATAGATGGCACCATGAGGAAGGAAAATGATGTGGATATATTGAAGCAACATCTCAAGACATCAGTCAGGAAGTTAAAGCTTGGTCGCAAATGGGTCTTCCAAATGGACAATGACCCCAAGCATACTTCCAAAGTTGTGGCAAAAGGACAACAAAGTCAAGGTATTGGAGTGGCCATCACAAAGCCCTGACCTCAATCCTATAGCAAATTTGTGGGCAGAACTGAAAAAGCGTGTGCGAGCAAGGAGGCCTACAAACCTGACTTCAGTTACACCAGCTCTGTCAGGAGGAATGGGCCAAAATTCACCCAACTTATTGTGGGAAGCTTGTGGAAGGCTACCCGAAACGTTTGACCCAAGTTAAACAATTTAAAGGCAATGCTACCAAATACTAATTGAGTGTATGTAAACTTCTGACCCACTGGGAATGTGATAAAATAAATAAAAGCTGACATTTCACATTCTTAAAATAAAGTGGTGATACTAAATGACCTAACACAGGGAATTTTTACTAGGATTAAATGTCAGGAATTGTGAAAAACTGAGTTTAAATGTATTTGGCTAAGGTATATGTAAACTTCCGACTTCAACTGTAGGCAGCACACAACAGAACACTTAGACTGGAACGACACTCTCAGTAATGGTTGCACAAAAATAACTGTGTGTAAACCACGCCCCCAAATATTCTAATGAGCCCCTGCCTCTAGCTGGGCTTGGTGTGGGCTAGCCCGTGTTGGGTTGGTGTGGCCTGGCTCGTGTTGGGTTGGCGTGGGCTAGCCTGTGTTGGGCTGGGGGGCTGGCATAGGCTAGCCGATGTTGGGCTGATGTGGGATTTGTGTGGGCTAGCCTTTGTTGGGCTGGCGTAGGTTAGCCCACCTTGCCCACCGAATACCCACATCGGACCAACGGGGTCATGTTTGCTGGGGAGTCAGAGAAAGAGAAGGTAACCTTTCCTCACAGCTATCTGCCTGAAGCTTGAATCCACATATGACTCAATGCAGGTTGGAGTGGATTGAGCCAGCCCAGAGAACATATTGATAAAGGGGACTTTTCTAACGCCTTTTAAAGGCCTGCCTTAATGAATTGGACCCAGAGTTCCTATTAGCTCAAAACGATTAGTTTTAATGTCGTATAGAGCTGCTCTTCTGTCTTTTTAAACAATCTTAAGAGCTGTCATTTTATTGTGAGGAACTGCAGTTTTATCAGACATTTGTTCTGTTTTGTCCTCTGTGTGAGTGACCCTTCAAGTTCAATATGAGCAGCCGTAGTCAGTAGTCACAGTAGCACTGTCCAACCTTTACCCAAACAGTCGTATTACTCACTTTTAATAACTAAATCCTGTCTCGGCTTGGGGAGTAGCTTACTTACACTGTGTGAACCTATGAGGCTTTGTGTGTGTGTGTGTGTGACTTGGCTTGACTTAGAAGGGGTGTTCTCCACTGTGACCACCAGGAAAGCGATGATGCCTTGCCGGGAATGCGATTCAGGAGCGCTGTCGGAGCTCAGAGGTCCTAATTCTGTACTGGGAATTCTGCCATCGCCACCAGTAACATAATAAGTCCACTTTGGCTTAGAGTGGAGAAAGGTTTTGCTTTAGAGTCCTGGCCCCTGACTGTCGGTTAGTCAAGCATAAACAGATCAACAAAAACAAAAACTAGCCATATTTATAATATACAGTAGCAGCAGCTGCAACATGAGGGTTCAATACAAACTTGAATTTAAATAATATCTGTTTTCTTTCAAACACATGGATTGAACCAATTCCAGCCTTGTACCTGAGGTTGAATAGAAATGTAATTACATATGGTGACCAATAGAGACCACCAGAGTCCCAGAATATGGAGTTGTGAGATGAGAACTCATCACACTCATGCTACACATATTCCATGGTTGCATGGGCCCAAGACCCTCAGTCCCTTGTGTGTGTGTCTGATGGAGGTGTGTGTGTGTGTGTCTGATGGAGGTGTGTGTGTCTGATGGAGGTGTGTGTGTCTAATGTAGGTGTGTGCGTGTGTGTCTGATGGAGGTGTGTGTGTCTGATGGAGGTGTGTGTGTCTGATGGAGGTGTGTGTGTCTAATGGAGGTGTGTGCGTGTGTCTAATGGAGGTGTGTGTGTGTGTGTCTAATGGAGGTGTGTGTGTCTGATGGAGGTGTGTGTGTCTGATGGAGGTGTGTGTGTCTGATGGAGGTGTGTGTGTGTGTCTAATGGAGGTGTGTGTGTCTGATGGAGGTGTGTGTGTCTGATGGAGGTGTGTGTGTGTGTCTAATGGAGGTGTGTGTGTCTGATGGAGGTGTGTGTGTCTGATGGAGGTGTGTGTGTGTGTGTCTGATGGAGTTGTGTGTGTGTGTCTAATGGAGGTGTGTGTGTGTGTCTGATGGAGTTGCGTGCGTGTGTGTGTGTCTGACAGGTTTGTGTGTGCGTGTGTTCAGTGGTGTCTGAGTAAAGCATTCTGGGCATAGATGAAGAGAGCCTTAGGAGTGGGTAGAGTGGGGAAGGAGAGCTACAGGAGATCATTGTTAGAGAGGGAAGAGTTGACACAGAGAGAAAAAACTATTTTAGACACTACTTGTTAACACATAGGCCTATATCGCCGCTAACCACAACATTTTATCTTATAGAATTATCGTAGTTTAGTGTGAACGCTGTGTGAGTAACCATTCAGTTGGGTGTGTGTCGGAGGGAGGGAGAGTAAAGGAGAGAGAATGTGTGTGACTAGTCTGGTAAGCATGAGTTGGCTGGTATAATTGTATTCTCTCCTCCCTGGCATAGGCAATGTTCTGCGTTTCATATGAGGAGTCTGAGCGTTTAGACCAAGCTGGCACAAGACTGACACACACACACACACACACACACACACATACACACACAGCAACAATGGTACGCTTTATAAGGTGCCCACCGATGTCATGGCAACCCCCATATCCTCAGAAAGAGGGGAGATGTTGTGTGCCAAATAAATGCCATGGTTACTTTTTTTAAGAAACCACGTTGCCCAGAAACCCTTTGAAGCTTATTAAGTGAAACCAGTGGGGAGAGAGAAATGGAGAGAATGAGAGAGAGAAAGAGAGGGGGGAAGGAAAGAGGGAGGAGGAAGAGAGAGAGAGGGGGGGGGGGAGAAGGAGAGAAAAAGCGAGTTGAAGGAGAAAGGGAGAATGGGAAGCCGGGAAAGAGCGACGGGGTGAGAAGGGGAGAAAGAAAGTGTGAGGCAGAGAGGGAGAGAGAGAAGGAGGAGAAGTGGGAGTGTATCCGGTTTCTTTGTTTTAGGAAAAGGACACTGTGAACATGCCTAGAGCAGCAGGGAGGGGCAGCTATGCTAGTTAGCGTGCTAACGCCAATCAGCTTCTCACTGATTATGCCAGTGTTTGTTAGCACTTCACTGCAGATGTTTGTTTTTTTTTACAACTATTTTTACTAACTTTTGTGGCTTTTACAGAGTAAGACAAATACACTAAATATATCATAGAAGAAAACAAGGCTAAAAACAAACAGGGGAATGAGGAGCATAACTTTCAGATCGACAGACAGACAGACAGATGCATAAAGACGTCAGACCGACAGACAGACAGACAAGACAACAATACAAAATAAATAAAAAGACCATTCATCAGTATACAGATCATAGACACACAATAAGCATCAGACTACACAATCACAGAGGTCAAGTATGTGAAAAGAGTACAAGCCGCCTACATAGAGTAGGATCATTCTCAGGTAGCTGAATCGCGCTAGGCCAGGCCCGACAGTCCTGAAATTAACACTTGGGCTTTGTTTTGGCGGAGTTAGTTGAAGAAGAGGTCCCACATCTTAAAGAATTGATAAGGCTTATTTTCCAATGCTGTAGAGAAAGCCTAATTGGGAATTAAATCAATGACCCTTTGTTCCCATTGAATTCTTGAGGAAGCCTTATCAGATATCCACAGCAGAAGAATACATTTTTGTGCACAATGTAGTAAAATGTGTAAAATATGTGTGTACAGCAACAGGGAGGGGCAGCTAGGCTAGTTAGCCAATCAGCTTCTCACTGATTATGCCAGTGTTTGTTAGCACTGAACTACAGATGTTTGTTATTTTTACGACTAAGAGGCAGCTCATCTCTAGTTTCCAGTATACAAAACTTTGCACCCAGCTGGAGAGAGCATTCAAAAACTGTATCAATCTCCTGTAGAACCTCCGACCAGAATATTTATATGTAAGGACAACCCCAGAAACAATGAATAAGAAAACCATCCACACCATGACACTTATTGTAAAGACTAGACAAATTAGGTTTCATTCAAAGGGGTCAGTAATGAGAAACAATGATCATGCCCTTCTAAATTTCTGACCTGTCCCCAGATAGAGAGTTGTTATTCAGCATATAATGAATTGTCTTTAGTCCATTTGGCTATCTTTGTCTGGGATATGTATAAAAGTGTACGGAGTGGGATTGTCCCAATAGTAGCTGATTCACCATTAAGCCAAGAGGCACTTGGGTTTTCAATGCTCTCAATAAATCTCAATTGAGATGCCAGTTGCTAACATTTAAGTGAAGGGGCTGCTAAACCAGCTAACCTGGTAGGTAGGGTGAGAGAGCTGTACCTCAACCTAGGTCCTTTCCTTCGCCAGAAAAAATATATGATAGCACAGTCTAACTGGTGCTTATTTTTCTCTTTAAGCAATGGCTTTTTTCTGGCCACTCTTCCAGCTCTGTGGAGTGTACGGCTTAAAGTGGTCCTATGGACAGATACTCCAATCTCAGTTGTGGAGCTTTGCAGCTCCTTCAGGGTTATCTTTGGTCTCTTTGTTGCCTCTCTGAGTAATGCCCTCCTTGCCTGCTCTGTGAGTTTTGGTGGGCGGCCCTCTCTTGGCAGGTTTGTTGTGGTGCCATATTCTTTGCATTTTTTAATAATGGATTTAATGGTGCTCCGTGGGATGTTCAAAGTTTCTGATATTTTTTTATAACCCAACCCTGATCTGTACTTCTCCACAACTTTGTCCCTGACCTGTTTGGAGAGCTCATTGGTCTTCATGGTGCCGCTTGCTTGGTGGTACCCCTTGCTTAGTGGTGTTGCAGACTCTGGGGCCTTTCAGAACAGGTGACAGATCATGTGACACTTAGATTGCACACAGGTGGACTTTATTTAACTAATTATGTGACTTCTGAAGGTAATTGGTTGCACCAGATCTTATTTAGGGGCTTCATAGCAAAGGGGGTGAATACTTTTATGTTTTGTTTTACCCCATATGTAACTCTGTGTTGTTGTTTTTATCACACTGCTTTGCTTTATCTTGGCCAGGTCGCAGTTGTAAATGAGAACTTGTTCTCAACTGGCTTACCTGGTTAAATAAAGGTGACATTTTTTATATATATATATATATATATGCACGCACCACTTTTCCGTGATTTATTTTTTTCATTTCACTTCACCAATTTTGACTATATTGTGTATGTCCATTACATGAAATCCAAATAAAAATCCATTTAAATTACATGTTGTAATGCAACAACATAGGAAAAACACCAAGGGGGATGAATAGTTTTGCAAGGCACTATACACTACCGGACAAAAGTTTTAGAACACCTACTCAATCAAGGGTTTTTCTTTATTTTTACTATTTTCTACATTGTAGAATAATAGTGAAGACATCAAAACTATGAAATAACACACATGGAATCATGTAGTAACCAAAAAAGTGTTAAACAAATCAAAATATATTTTATATTTGAGATTCTTCAAATAGCCACCCTTTGCCTTGATGACAGCTTTGCATGCTCTTGGCATTCTCTCAACCAGCTTCACCTGGAATGTTTTTCCAACAGTCTTGAAAGAGTTCCCACATATGCTGAGCACTTGTTGACTGCTTTTCCTTCACTCTGCGGTCCGACTCATCCCAAACCATCTCAATTTGGTAGAGGTCGGGGGATTGGGGAGGCCAGGTCATCTGATGCAGCACTCCATCACTCTCCTTCTTGGTAAAATAGCCCATACACAGCCTGGAGGTGTGTTGGGTCATTGTCCTGTTGAAAAACAAATGATAGTCCCACTAAGCCCAAACCAGATGTAATGGCATATTGCTGCAGAATGCTGTGGTAGCCATGCTGGTTAAGTGTGCCTTGAATTCTAAATAAATCACAGACAGTGTCACCAGCAAAGCACCTCCACACCATAACATCTCCTCCTCCATGCTTTACGGTGGGAAATACACATGCGAAGATCATCTGTTCACTCACACCGTGTCTCACAAAGACACGGCGGTTGGAACCAAAAATCTTCAATTTGGACTCCAGATCAAAGGACACATTTCCACCGGTCTAATGTCCATTGCTCGTGTTTCTTGGCCCAAGTAAGTCTCTTCTTATTATTGGTGTCCTTTAGTAGTGATTTCTTTGCAGCAATTCGACCATGAAGGCCTGATTCACATAGTCTCCTCTGAACAGTTGATGTTGAGATGTGTCTGTTACTTGAACTCTGTGAAGCATTTACTTGGGCTGCAATTTATGAGGCTGGTAACTCTAATGTACTTATCCTCTGCAGCAGAGGTAACTCTGGGTCTTCCATTCCTGTGGCGGTCCTCATGAGAGCCAGTTTCATCATAGCGCTTGATGGTTTTTGCGACTGCACTTGAAGAAACTCTACGTTTTTGAAATTTTCCGGATTGACTGACCTTCATGTGTTCTCCTTGCTTATTTGAGCTGTTCTTGCCATAATATGGACTTGGTCTTTTACCAAATAGGGCTATCTTCTGTATACTCCCCCCCCCCCCCCCCCCCCCCCCCCACACACACACACACCCTGTCACAACATAACTGATTGGCTCAAACGCATTAAGAAGGAAATAAATTCCACAAATTAACTTTTAAGAATGCACACCTGTTAATTGAAATGCATTCCAGGTGACTACCTCATGAAGCTGGTTGAGAGAATGCCAAGAGTGTGCAAAGCTGTCATCAAGGCAAAGGGAGGGCTATTTGAAGAATCTCAAATATAAAATATATTTTCATTTGTTTAACGCTTTTTTGGTTACTACTTGATTCCATATCTGTTATTTCATAGTTTTGATGTCTTCACTATTATTCTACAATGTAGAAAATAGTAAAAATAAAGAAAAACCTTGAATGAGTAGGTGTTCTAAAACTTTTGACCGGTAGTGTATACATGTCTTTTAGCACAGGAGAGATTTTAATAGTCAAGTAAGTAAAAGCAGAGGGAGACCATTGGAAAGGCTGTAGCTCCTAAAGAGGTAATAAGGTCTAGAAGTTTTAGAATATAATTTCTAGATGTGTCCAAATACAGCAAAACATCGTCTGCGTATAGGGAAATGTTATGCTCTTTGGTCCCCAATCGGATCCCACCTATAGCAGCCTCCAGCCTTATTGCCACAGCTAATAACAGAGCGGTCATTGGACAACCCTGCCTGGTTCCACTTCCTAGTGTGAAATCTGATCCCATTGGTGAGAACAGCAGTAGTAGGACAGGTGTAAAGTAATCCCTATCCATTTGGACAACCCTGCCTGGTTCCACTTCCTAGTGTGAAATATGATCCCATTGGTGAGAACAGCAGTAGTAGGACAGGTGTTAAGTAATCCCTATCCATTTGATGAACTCATCTCCAAGTGTCATAATCAGATAGGTCCACTCGACCCAGTCAAAGGCCTTCTCTGCATCAAGTGAGATCACTAAGGCCTCTGGGCTATATAGATTTGCATGTTGAATAATGTTTAGAAGGCTTGTTATATTATGGCAAGAGTATCTGCCCTTGACAAACACTGTCTGGTCGATATTGATGAGTGACAGGAGCACCACTTCTAGTCTAGTGGCCAATGTTTTGGCCAACAGCCGTACAGCTAAATTCTGGATTGAAATAGGCCTGAATGAAAGAGCATTCGTCAGCTGGTTTGCCTTTCTTTAGAATGTTATGATTTGGGGGGAAGGTTAGTGCTAGGACATAGATAAACACACTATCCAGGACACACTTCCACACTCCATCCCCCAGGTGGCAGCAAACGGGTCTAGGTGCTGAGCCAAGGCTTGAAAAGCACATCAGGTGCTGCCAATTAAGATTGTCAGTGAGTGTCTCAGGTTGAAAAGCCATGAAGCAGCTGGTTTTGTTTGAGGCCTTTTGTTTGTTTTTCAGTCTTTAGTTTGGGCGTGCCTTTTTGTAGTTTTTCTTTTTGTACATACTTATTGATTCACAATATGAACAAATAATAATCCGCTTGGACTGGCCGACAAAGAGGTCAAGACGGAGCTGGCCCTGGACTTAAGATAGGTAGCTGTCTCCTGGGTACATACTGTACATTCAACGCCTAGGCGCATACGCTGATTTCTCACAACCTTAAATCAGGTTACAGACCAGTTAACTAGGCCTAAGACCCCTTAGACTTAGTGAGTGCAACAATATTAGCAGGCTAGTTATTGGTTTCGTAACAAGAACCAAAGAGATAGTCGCCTCCCATCACCAGTATCAAAAAGAGGACTGTTAACTACAGATTTAACAAATGCTGATCAATTTACCCTCAACTGTAACTCATGCTGTACTGTTATGAAGCTACTTAAAGGAGCAATCAGCAGTAGAAACAATAACAAAGCATTCTCCTGTTTCTGTAAAAAGCTGAGGGATGGGGCTGGAGAAATGTTACCACTCTCAAATTCATTGACAGAGCTATGGATGCAAGGACTGACCATCCACGATATAAAAAGTATAGTGTTAACAATATTTTGAGGCTATATAGTGTTTGTTTACATTGTTTGCAAACATTGGAGTAAAACAAGCTTATATTTTGGGTTCTGATGGGGTGTGACAGTTAAACTAAGCTCATGAGGCATTTATACATTATATTCTTCAAAAATCAATCGGTACATAAATGGATGTAGCATCTGCTGATTGCCCCTTTAAGTTAGCTTTGACTTTGTAGCTTAGATTGAACACCAGTCAGCAACCACTCAGCTCCCCATTGTAGCCTCCTAGCATGCTAACATGAACAGACTGGCTTGAAAAAAGGTGTGTTTATGAACTTTGTATAAAATCTGTGCTCTTTGACTGTGTCTGTGTGAAAAAATCTGTGATAGCCAGCCTGTGTGTGTGTTTCATCTGTAATTAAATCAGTCCATTTCTCCTCCCTGGGTTAGCAAGGCGCCAGTGGATCTGCCCAGGGAGACACACACACACACACACACACACACACACACACACACACACACAGCGAGACAGTCAGGCTCTGCCAGTTTCATTAGAGGTGATGGATGACCTCATGAGAAATTGGCCTCATCGACGCTGCAGTTACACTTACCTACACTTCAAAGAGAAACTTCTGACAAGTGTGTGTGTGTTTGATGGAGAAAGACAGTGAAAGAATGCATGTGTATGTCTGTCCGTCTGTCTCTCTCTCTCTCGCTCTCTCTCGCTCTGTCTGTCTATGAATACAACTATGCATACATTTAATTGCATGTGGAAGCATCTGCATGCTGTGTGTGTGTGTGTGCAGTGCGGTGTGTATCTCTGTGCTTCAGTGCAGTGGGGGGACGGTATTAGAGTGTGTTCCCACTGTGTACTGATTCTACCAGAGGCAGCCTGGGCGCTTAGTTAGGGGTTTTGGTGGACATTTCCATATTGCCCAGGGTCATATGGGCACCGTGCCCACTCCTGACGCTGTGTGTGTGTGTGTGTTTGTGTGTGCGCGTGCTGTGGGTGTCCGCTGAGGCGTGGGGAGATTAAAGTGGGCGCGCAGTGGCACAAAGGGCCTGTCTAGTGCTTTTTAATTCCCTAAATTAGGGCTTGGTGCCAACCAAGGCTGATAGGAGGGCTACTGCTAGGGCTAACACTCCAGAACTGACTGGTACTACTAGAACTAACTACTGCTCACTGAATGAGTGGGTGAGTGTGTGTGTGTGTGTGTGTGTGGACGTGTTTAACTATTACTACAAGAATAGTAAACGAACAAAGATTTGGGGACTTTTTGTTGGTCCCCACGAGGTCAAATGCTTTTTCTAGGGGGTGTGTGTAGACAGATAGGAGGGCTAACACTCCACAGCTGACTGGTAGTACTAGAACTAGCTACTAACTACTGCTCAGTCAGTGTGTGTTGGCTAGGCATATAGGAGGGCTCCTGCTAAGGCTAACACTCCAGAACGGACTGGTACTACTAGAACTAACTACTGCTCAGTGACAGACAGGAGGACACACACACACACACACACATACAGAGAGAGAGAGAGAGCGGCCCTTGTTAACATCTCCACTCACTCACTTGAATTAATTTGACTGTAGATGTTGTATATACACTGCTCAAAAAAATAAAGGGAACACTAAAATAACACATCCTAGATCTGAATGAATGAAATAATCTTATTAAATACTTTTTTCTTTACATAGTTGAATGTGCTGACAACAAAATCAGACAAAAATTATCAATGGAAATCAAATTTATCAACCCATGGAGGTCTGGATTTGGAGTCACCCTCAAAATTAAAGTGGAAAACCACACTACAGGCTGATCCAACTTTGATGTAATGTCCTTAAAACAAGTCAAAATGAGGCTCAGTAGTGTGTGTGTGGCCTCCACGTGCCTGTATGACCTCCCTACAACGCCTGGGCATGCTCCTGATGAGGTGGCGGATGGTCTCCTGAGGGATCTCCTCCCAGACCTGGACTAAAGCATCCGCCAACACCTGGACAGTCTGTGGTGCAACGTGCCGTTGGTGGATGGAGCGAGACATGATGTCCCAGATGTGCTCAATTGGATTCAGGTCTGGGGAACGGGCGGGCCTGTCCATAGCATCAATGCCTTCCTCTTGCAGGAACTGCTGACACACTCCAGCCACATGAGGTCTAGCATTGTCTTGCATTAGGAGGAACCCAGGGCCAACCGCACCAGCATATGGTCTCACAAGGGGTCTGAGGATCTCATCTCGGTACCTAATGGCAGTCAGGCTACCTCTGGCGAGCACATGGAGGGCTGTGCGGCCCCCCAAAGAAATTCCACCCCACACCATGACTGACCCACTGCCAAACCGGTCATGCTGGAGGATGTTGCAGGCAGCAGAACGTTCTCCACGGCGTCTCCAGACTGTCACGTCTGTCACGTGCTCAGTGTGAACCTGCTTTCATCTGTGAAGAGCACAGGGTGCCAGTGGCGAATTTGCCAATCTTGGTGTTCTCTGGCAAATGCCAAACGTCCTGCACGGTGTTGGGCTGTAAGCACAACCCCCACCTGTGGACGTCGGGCCCTCATACCACCCTCATGGAGTCTGTTTCTGACCGTTTGAGCAGACACATGCACATTTGTGGCCTGCTGGAGGTCATTTTGCAGGGCTCTGGCAGTGCTCCTCCTGCTCCTCCTTGCACAAAGGTGGAGGTAGCAGTCCTGCTGCTGGGTTGTTGCCCTCCTATGGCCTCCTCCACGTCTCCTGATGTACTGGCCTGTCTCCTGGTAGCGCCTCCATGCTCTGGACACTACGCTGACAGACACAGCAAACCTTCTTGCCACAGCTCGCATTGATGTGCCATCCTGGATGAGCTGCACTACCTGAGCCACTTGTGTGGGTTGTAGACTCCGTCTCATGCTACCACTAGAGTGAAAGCATTCAAAAGTGATCAAAACATCAGCCAGGAAGCATAGGAACTGAGAAGTGGTCTGTGGTCACCACCTGCAAACCAGTCCTTTATTGGGGGTGTCTTGCTAATTGCCTATAATTTCCACCTGTTGTCTATTCCATTTGCACACCAGCATGTGAAATGTATTGTCAATCAGTGTTGCTTCCTAAGTGGACAGTTTGATTTCACAGAAGTGTGATTGACTTGGAGTTACATTGTGTTGTTTAAGTGTTCCCTTTATTTTTTTGAGCAGTGTAGTATACAGCCTTAGCTAATTTCAGCAAGCGCACATGCCACCCTTATTTACAGTCTTGGTGTCATCACCATCTTTCCTCCATAATACTAATGTGGCTCTTCAACGGTTTCAGAACAGTTCAGCACCATCCTCTGAGTCCTGGCAGAATGATGTCACAAAGAATGCCCAGTGGAATGAGTTAGTACTGTATCTGCATATGTATACCTAGTGTGTGTGTGTGTGTGTGTGTGTGTGTGTGTGTGTGTGTGTGTGTGTGTGTGTGCGTGCGACTGCTCATCACTGTGTATACATACAGTGCATTCAGAAAGTATTCATACCCCTTGACTTATTCCACATTTTGTTGTTACAGCCTGAATTCAAAATGGATTCAATTTATATTTTTTCTCATCCATCTACACACAATACCCCAGAATGACAAAGTGAAAACATGTTTTTAGAAATGTGGTTATTGTCCTGCTGAAAGGTGAATTTGCCTCCCAGTGTCTGTTGAAAAGCATACTGAACCAGGTTTTCCTCTAGGATTTTGCCTGTGCTTAGCTCTATTCCATTTATTTTCAATCTAAAAAACTCCCTAGTCCTTGCCAATGACAAGCATACCCATAACATGATGCAGCCACCGCCACGCTTGAAAATATAAAGAGTGGTACTCAGTGATGTGTTGTGTTGGATTTGCCCCAAACATAACACTTTGTATTAAGGACATAAAGTTCATTTCTTTGCCACATTTTTTGCAGTTTTACTTTAGTGCCTTATTGCAAACAGGATACATGTTTTGGAATATTTTTATTCTGCACAGGCTACCTTATTTTTGCTCTTGTCATTTAGGTTAGTAATGTGGATTTTCTCCTATCATATCCATTAAACTCTGTAACTGTTTTAAAGTCACCATTGGCCTCATGGTGAAATCCCTGAGCAGTGTCCTTCTTCTCCGGCAACTGAGTTAGGAAGGACACCTGTATAATAATAATAATATGCCATTTAGCAGACGCTTTTATCCAAAGCGACTTACAGTCATGCGTGCATACATTTTTTTTTGTGTATGGGTGTCTTTGTAGTGACTGGGTGTATTGATACACCATCCAAAGTGTCATTAATAACTTCACCATACTCAAAGGGATATTCAATGTCTGCTTTTTTTTTTCTTCCCCATCTACCAATAGGTGCCCTTCTTTGCGAGGCATTGGAAAACCTTCCTGGTCTTTGTGGTTGAATCTGTGTTTGAAATTAACCACTTGACTGAGGGACCTTACAGACAATTGTATGTGTGAGGTACAGAGATGAGGTAGTCATTCAAAAATCATGTTAAACAATATTATTGAGTCCATGCAGCTTATTATGTGATTGTTAAGCACATTTTAACCCCTGAACTTATTTATGCCTGCCATAACAAAGGGGCTGAATAGTTATTGACTCAAGACCTTTCAGCTTTTCATTTTGTATTAATTTGTTAAACATTTAAAAAACATAATTCCACTTTGGCATTATGGCATTATGGGGGTATAGTGTGTAGGCCAGTGACACACAATCTCAATTGAATCCATTCTAAATTCAGGCTGTAACACAACAAAATGTGGAAAAAGTCAAGAGGTGTGAATACTTTCTGAAGGCACTGTATGTGGCTGAATGTAAAAGCCTGTTTGTCTCCAATCTCTCCATGCCCGCGGGGTATTGGCACCCAGCTAAAGGGCCAGTGTGTGGACACGGGTGTGTGTATGTCAGGTCTCCAAGGTCTCTCCCTCTGTCTCTCTGTGTAATCCAAATCCACTTTCAAAGGTGCTGCTTTGGCATCAATAGACCATGTGACGCCATTGCCAAAGTCATATATTCAAACCACTATATTCAAATGATAAATGTTCTCTATATTGCTAAGTAACTAACTCATTTGTGCAAAGTACAATAGAAATGCTTTAGCAAGCGCAGTGATATTGTACAGCAGTTATAATACTAACATAAATGGTAGCAATAACTTACTTTCATGGATGAATGTGTGTGCATTACATGTTTAGCACATGTGTGATGTGAGGAACATTGGTGCAGTGACATTAGGATATCAGGGCCTTCCTCAGTAAAGCAAAGTATTATTGATATATTGAATGTTAGGCTTAAGTGTATAAATTGTGTATTCTTATTTTAAATGTATGTAGTCCTGTTCTTGAGTTGATACCTATGTACTGGTATGTGTGTGAATGGTAGGGCTGGGAATTACCAGGGACCTCACGATACGATATTATCACCATACTTTTGTCACAATACAATTGTCACAATTCTATATGTATTGCGATTCATTACTGTAATTTTATTGCGATTCGATGTTCCCAACATATTGCTCACTGTATGTCTGCTGCAGAGGGAGAGGAGAGAGCCATGAGAAAACGAGTTTTGATCAGTCATGGAAATAAAGGTGCTGAAAACAATTGTCTCCCTATTTGAAGAGAAGATGGAGAACAAGCTATGAAGGAAAAAGAGTGGCGTTTTGGTGCAGGTACAGCCAACTAGTGGCAAAATAATAATTGTCCAAATGATACGAAATATCGTCAAAGAATGATATCCTGATATGGAAATGTATCCATTTTTCCCCCCCCATCACTAGTGACTGGTGGACACTGCTGGGTGTGAATGTGGTGTAGCGGAATGGAGGTGGAAATGTAAGACAAGCTGCTGAGGTGGAAACCATTCAGTTGAAACTTGAGAGGGAGGAAACTCCACACGATTCAAGGTTGCTGCATTCACGTCTGTTAACTCTGATCACAGTGACTGAGGTGAAAGCCTCAGCGGGAGCCAAGGACCTTCAGTGAAACCCCCATCTGATTCTGGTTCAGTTTATATTAGCAGGAGCGTAACAACTCCATCTGGTTCACGAGAACCTTGTTCAGCAGGTCCAAAGCCTAGCACAATACCTCAGCTAACCCTTTATGGGTGGTAGACTGCAACCCGTTACACTATACCTCAGATAACCCTTCATGGGTGGTAGACTGCAACCCGTTACACTATACCTCAACTAACCCTTTATGGGTTGTAACCTGCAACCCGTTACACTATACCTCAGCTAACCCTTTATGGGTGGTAGACTGCAACCCGTTACACTATACCTCAGCTAACCCTTTATGGGTGGTAGACTGCAACCCGTTACACTATACCTCAGCTAACCCTTTATGGGTGGTAGACTGCAACCCGTTACACTATACCTCAGCTAACCCTTTAAGGGTGGTAGACTGCAACCCGTTACACTATACCTAAGCTAACCCTTTATGAGCGGTAGACTGCAACCCGTTACACTATACCTAAGCTAACCCTTCATGGGCGGTAGACTGTAACGCGTTACACTATCTCAGCTAATCCGTTAAGGGCGATAGACTGTAACAAGGCTCAAGATTCAAGGCCTGGTTATTTCATGAATGTTGCATTGTACCTAATGAATTCCATAGCGGGTGGTATCTGTAACAAAAGGCCAACAAATGTAAGAGATTACATGTTACCCCAGGAAACCCATTGCAGGTGGTAACTGTAAAAAGTCTACACTTTACCCCAGCATACCCATTACGGGCGGTAACTATAGAAACAAGGTAGCTTTATTCACATCAGGGGAATTTTATCGAAACAAGGTTGCTATATTCACGTCAGGGGAATTTAGCAAAAAGTGTCAGCCTATTTGCAATGCACCTCCTTGTTATTGCATTTTAGTTTTCGTGTGTTACACTTGCATTCAGTAACGTTATGAATCACATGATTAGGCATAAATGTATGAAAGCATGCTTACTTATTTTCAATGTATGTAGTTCTGTTCTTGAGCTGTTCTGGTCTATTAATGTTCTGTATTATGTCATGTTTCATGTTTTGTGTAGATCCCAGGAAGAATAGCTGCTGCTTTCGTAACAGCTAATGGGGATTCTAATACAATGTTAATGTTGGTGTGTGTGTCCACACGGATGCCCGCCCGCCTGTTCTAATCCCAGTCTCTCTCAGCATCTGGAGCATTGACACAGTTTAAAGGCTTGGCGATGCCCACATAGAGCTGGCCCATTGTGCACACACACACATACACACACTCACACACACACACACACTCACCAAAATGCACACACACACACAGCCTATCTGGGGCACCAGAAGGCCCGGGAACCGCCAAGGCAGAGGCTGCCCACGTTGGCACCACCACTGGGGGGGTACTGCTGGCGCTCGGGGGAGAGAGGGAAATGGCAAGGGTGTGTGGTGGGGCTGAGGGAGTGAGGAAAAGAGAGGGGGAGGAGAGGGCACCTGGCATGGGATAATCACCCTGGGAATGGTCCCATGCCCTCTGTAGATATCAGGGAGGGAGGGATAGGGGGATGTTGGGTGTTAGAGAAAGAGGGATGAAGAGAGAGGGGGAGAGAGAGAGAGAGGGAGCGCTAGAAAGAGAGTGAGCGAGAGAGAATGGATGGGTTGTTAGTGTATGTATTGAGAGAACTCTTAACACTTCACATGGAACTGGGAGTATGAATGGTTTTATCATGCTAATGCTCTGCTCTTAAAGGACAGGTGCTACGTTTCACCCATAACAAGCTGGCATGGGATGCTTGGGATGCCCTCTCTCTCCCTCTTTCTCACAGTCTCTTTTTCCCTGTCTCTTTCTCTCTCTTTCTCCCTGTCTCTCTTTCCATCTCTCTACTTTTTACCCACAGCTGGGGTTGGGTGATTATACCCCTCTCTCCCTTATCTCTCCTTCAGTCCAGGCCTCAGGTTGCATCAGGGTCGTCTCCCTTTCTCCCTGCCCTGCCCTCAGTGTCCTGGCCCACTGATGGCCTCTCTCTCTCCCTGCCCTGCCCTGGCCCACTGATGGCCTCTCTCTCTCCCTGCCCTGCCCTGGCCCAACTGATGCCACCCCACCCCTCCCTCCTTCCTCGCCTGAACTCTCTCTCTGTAGTGGGCACAGATGCCCATGTTGGCCTGCAACAGCTGTCTCACCATGTGGCACTACCAAGTGTTGCCACCCAATGGAGGGAGAGAGGGAGTGGGGTGAGGGGGAGAAAGGGTGGTGGGGGAGAAAGGGTGGGGGGAGGGGGTCTGAGTTGGGATGGGAGGGGCCGAGTTCATGAATATTAATGTTATGATCACAGCCGAGTTCTGCCCAGGCAGGATCAGAAATCCTGGCAGATTCCTGCCTCCATCTTTCTCTCTCTCTCTTTTTTCCTTTTTCTAATGTTCTCTCCCTATCTCTCTCCCCCCCTCCCTCTCGCTCTCTCTCTCTCTCTCCCAGTAGAGTCAGTAAAGGTGATGGCCAGCGCCCATGTCTCCCCCGGTCACAGACAGGAAGCCCCTGGAAACAGAGAGAGGGAGGGCAACGTCAGTCAAACTCCTGGTTCTCGTTGGTCGAAGAGTTCAAAATACACAAACCGTAACCAATAAGTAGACAACCAGTCATCTAAGGAGTGAGACACAGAGACCGAGTAGTTTCATCCAAAATATTTTTTATCAAAAAGCTATACACGAGAAGTGCCGAAAACAGACTGGAGGCAACAAAATGGTGGCCATCGAGTGACGGGCGGCGTCCATTTTGGGGCGAGATCATTTCAACTTCCACACACAGTATCTTAAATAATCCCCCTCCTCACCTCGAATAAAAATGATATTAATAATTCCTGAACCAACACTTACACATGACCCCCCCCCCCCCCCCCCCCCCCCCATCTCTGACTTTGCTGATAGCTAGTTTATTGAGGAAAAGTGTACATACTATGGCTGAGATATGTGGTTGTCCAACCTAGCTATCTTAAGATGAATGCACTAACTGTAAGTCACTCTGGATAAGAGCATCTGCTAAATGACTAAAATGTCAATGTAAGTGAGTCATCTAAACAGCTAAATAAGTGCCATCATAAATTTTTACAAATATATTTTTTTTTTACTCAACATTACTAAATCTACCAGGTGGCCGCTAATTCTAGCTACACATTGATAGTGGATGGGGTGAGTTAGTTACCACCACAATGTAAAGCATTATAATCTTGGTCACAGCTGAGTGTATGCAATATTCAGAGACACACTTGTCTGGTTACACAAGACTAAGCACTATGACAGCCTATGGCTTTACACAGTACATACATGCATTCTGTTATAATAGCAAACAGATTGGAAGGAAAACTAATCAAAAGTGAGTGATGTGATGATGACGTCAGAGTTATACAGCTATAGCTACTGCATCAGGAGAGGAGAGGGGCTGTCAGAATAAAAAGAATACACACACACACACACACACACACACACACACACACTGGCCAAAACAGCAGATGAGATGGAGGGAGGGAAGGGACATGGGGGGACAGACACAGGGACGAAAAATAGGGGTAAAAGCAAAAGGGAGCAAGAGACAGATGATGGGAGCGAGAGAAGGACGGGGAGATGGAGGAGAGAAAGAGAGAGAAAGCGAGGGATGGGGCAGCAGATCAGAGAGAGTCTCTAGTGTCTTGCTCTCCCTTTAAAGAAGAGCCAGGAAAACAGATTAGGAGTCCACTCTTTCTCTCCTGGGGGAGCAGAGCACCCCCCGAACACACCACACACTGACAGACACACACTTTTTAATACACACACACACACTGTAGACCCTCCACTGCACCGGCCCTCTTTACAAATAACAACTGTGTTGGCTAATAGTAGTTGAAGCTAACTCTAACTGACCCGGCCCACTGCTTAGTTCATTTGCTTGTTTTCTCAATGCTGCACCTAAGACAGTTTGTGTGTGCCGTCTCCTCCTTTGACCAACATGTGGACTTAGAGGGGTAATTACTGGTTTCTCTGCCCTGTGTCACGTTTGCAAACAGGGAATATTTACTTAGAAAGCCTCCTGAGGTACACACTGCCACTGTCGATGGCTCGGTTGCTCCATTTCATGGGCAGGTGTCTGTGCATGAGTGTATCTTGTGGTTGTATTTCAGTGTATGAATGTTTTTATGTACCTTAAGTGGTGTGTGTGCATGGCTATCATTTGTCTGTGTGTGTGTGTGTGTGTGTGTGTGTGTATATGTGTATATGTGTGTGTGTGTGTGTGTGTTTGCGTGCCAGCCTGCGTCTCCGAGTATCTTATCAGGTTCACAGAGCTGCCCATGGCAGTAGGTGATAAGCACCGGTCCAACCAGACTGCACTAGCCTGGACAGGCCTGTCATTTACCAGGGTAGTGTTCCATTTTCAACTCCTGGTACTGTAACCAGAAGTCTAGTAACCAGGAACACAACTCACTTTTTGCCTTTGAGTATTAGTTGTGTATTGGGTTTAGTGGAGTTTCAAATTCAATCCACCAGCCACATGGTATTGAGTCTCACAGTGATGTGGATATACTTTATACCCTCCATACCTAACTGTGTCAGCCCAGCCTGGTCACCCGTGATACATGTGGTCCTCTGTAGCTCAGCTGGTAGAGCACGGCGCTTGTAACGCCAAGGTAGCGGGTTCGATCCCCGGGACCACACAAAAAATGTATGCACGCATGACTGTAAGTCGCTTTGGATAAAAGCGTCTGCTAAATGGCATATTATTATTATTATTATTATTATACAAATCAGTATTTGACGTCGGGAGATTATGTGGAAAACGGCCACTAGGGGCAACAGTGAGCGCTGTTACCTTCAAGTAGGTTTAGGTTTTGCTAAGGCGATGTGGATGAGCGTAAGCATCAGCCTCTGGTGCCAAAGGTTGTATGTTCGAATCCAGCAATAGAAAGTTGTTGATTTTGTTTTAAGCCTATCCCAAACCTTAACCATTACCTTAACCGTTCTGAGTTAATGCCTAACCTTAAGATTTTGGAGTTAATGCCTAACCTTAACCTTAAACACTTCGAAATGAGACGTTTGGAACAACATGTAAAGAGACTGTTAAAGCTTGTTGGTCAGCCAGCCAGGAGGCAGCTAGCATTCCTCACCCTCACCCTCGGTTGGCCAGTAGTGCCTCTGTTTCACTTTTGGTTTTTTCTCTCTCTCTCTCTCACTCACTCTCTCTCTCTCTCTCTCTCTCTCTCTCTCTCTTCTCTTGCTTTCTCTCTCCTTCCCCCTCTCTCCCTCCCTCTCTTTTCTGTTACTCTTACTGTCAGACTGTAAATGGGATGCAGACAGAGAAAAGGAGAAATGGCCAGAAAAGCCGTCCAAACTCCATCCAGCCAGAGAGTGAGATTTGTAATGCTAGACAACACTCAGTCAGTCGCAATGCAATGCTAGAATAAACCCCTCTCCCTCTCTGCCTGCAGACAAATAGGCCCTTGTGTGTTCCAGGGCCTTGTGTGTTCCAGGGCCTTGTGTATGCCCCAAATGGCACCCTAAACCCTGTATAGTGCACTACTTTTGACCACTGCCCTATGGGGGATAGGGTGGCATTTGGGACGTAGACCTTGTGTGGGATATGGCACTTCTCCCTTCTCACAGCTCTGTTGGCCAGTCCAAATAGAGGAGGAACACACAGTATAGGCCTACTAGGCAGATCAGATTCGGTTTGGGGTTTTTATGTTGAAGGCTGAACGCTTGTCTTTATCTTGATTTGATTGCTTTAGCGAATTGTGAAATAGGCCTGCTACCATGATTTTGTCTGTATGGATATGTAATGCCAGGGTGGGATACTGTACATCGGAGACCTTGTGTCAAGGCCACATTTACAGTCATCATATCTCATCATATCCATTTGGTCTTCTGTGTGTTTTTGCGTTTGCTCTTAGTTGTTCGATCGATGTGAAGTTCATGTTAATAATTCACTCTAGAAGATGTCCTGACTGAAGGCCCAGTTTGAGGGCTGAGTCTCAGTGTGGACACCTGGATGAGATTAGTGTGGATCTATATTGTTCCACTGCTCACCTACTAAATGATATGATGAGCAAAGTGGTGAGCCAGTCCCTGATGTGAGGGAATATGTCATTCCTTAATGAATACATCCACATGGTTTAGGAAAGGTGATAGAAATATGTATTTCTCAACATTGACAATTGCCCTCTATGCTGCAATAACTGGACAGGCCTAACATGTTGTGCCTTATTTTTTCATAACTATAGGCCACCTATCCCATAACTGTTTATTCCATTACTCATTTGTCTTATCGAAAAAGAGCTAGAAAAGTTGAAAGAGGGTCCAGGCTGAACTTTCCTCTCTGATCGTTCCTTATACCGCCGTCACTCGAGCTTCCACACAGTGAGGTTTTTAAGAACTCATAGCCCACATAATGGCTGCTCTTAAAACAATGTGGTCGCGAGAGAGGTCGTAATGGGGGCTGCGGTAACCGCTGTGCACCGCTAACCCTTAATTACCTTTCATTAGTCCAAAGCTTCCTCTAATTGACGCGTAGAGACCGTAGAGGGCTCGCGTTAGGCTTCCCTTTGCTCGTGCTGTGTGGAGACAATTATGCCCTACTGAGCCCGCACGCCAACAAAAGTTCAACTGTTTGTTTTTTTAACTCCCTGGAACATAGTATTATTTCGATCTTTTTTGAAGAGAATGGTTTTGCTCCATGTTGTCTCTGTCCAAGTGAAAACAAACTATTTGAAACTGTTTTTCCCAGCATTGAAGGCTTACAGTCTCACTGTTTTCTTTTCTCTTCTTGGCTAGGCCTATTGCGTTTGATAAATTAAATCAAGCAAATCCCAATTTATTTATTTATGACTTTATCCCAACATCTTAAAAACATTATTTCATTGTTCTTATAAACAAATAGTTTTCTGCTACCAAGTTTCAAGTAAAGACTATTAATTCCATATCCATAAAAATAGGGAATGATTATGATTATTATAAGACAAAGGTTACGGACCTACAGCTATAACCACAGAACAGGGGTGAAACTGGAGGGGTGCATGGAGACTTCATATTGCAGGAATAGATTATATTATGCCTAGATTAGAATACATTATATTATATTTATTGATTCTATTGTCAAATCATGAAAATACCATTTTGAGGGCAGTTTAATGCCCGCCACACTAGTGAGTTGTGAATATAGGACAGCCAGCTTCGCGTGCATGCAATGCATCAACAAGCCTAGGCCACTTTTAAAATATTGCAACACAGGCTATTAATAATGAATCTGTCAGTTGTCATATTTTTGTGAAACATTTTCACAACGTGTGTCATTGAAAGTAGTATATTTGACAGAGGTTTAGTATTTATTTTCAAATCTATAGGCTATGCGACAAGAGTCCGACGCATTGCAGTGCCCTCGTGCACAAAGCACTGCAGAATTTACCACCATAATAACTTCCTATTTTATATGCATTTATATATTTATACTGCAGGCATATCCGGTCCTATTGGTCCAAGTTCTTGCATTCATTTATCCCTCATACTGAACATTTTTGGATATAGCCCATCATTATTCGTTTTTCTTCGTTCGTCTAGGCTTAATGTCATGTATATTTTTTGACAATATTATTTTGAACAGTGTTTAGCTTTCAGATGGAATATTGTACGAATTGATTGCCATTTTTTTTTTACTATGAAATTATTTTATTCTGAACAGTTTTGTTATACCTATAGTTGTGCATATTTATGGTCATTTTTATTTATTAAATGTTTACAAAGAATAGAAAAGATTAGCTAGGTGTTTAAAAAAAAAGACCAGAAGAATTATCAATGATAACACACATCACATATTTCGATTGCTTTAGAGGTAAATTCCGCTCCTCAAGCCTTAACCTTTAAATATTTGTTGAACAAAAGTCATTTTTCGTTTTTATATTTGTCATTGTTCTTCTGAAATGTGTAACATTAATAATTTGTTTCCTATATGCAAAATATGATGTGAAACCGGTTTCTAGAGGGTTAAATGGAAACTGGTTATGCTAAATTGATATCGTGACCATGAAGAATTATTTGTAACAATGGAGTATATAAAAGTTACTGTGTCAACGAAGCGACAGCTTCTCAATAAGCAACTGCATGTGAAATATAATATGATGTCAGAAATTCTGTAAAGAATGTTCAAAAAGACTGAAATAACTTATAAAACACCATGTGCCAGTTGACGATGGAAATAAGAGAAAAATAATGTTTTTGAAAAACCAATGCATTGAAAATGAATTACTAAAATAATCGAATGCCCTTATTGTAGGCTTTGGGAAGTACGCACATCATTTGTTATAAAAGAACATTATCTATTAATTGATAAGGACTTGCCCTAGATAATTAAATGGACATAACATATTTTGAAACGAAAATTGTGTATAGTTATTCCGAAAACGTTTTACAATGCTGAAATATAGGCTATAGCTGATAGACAAGTGCAATTCACAGTTAACTAAGTGACGTTTTCACATAGGTCTGATTTATAAACAATGGGTCATCTCATCTTCACAACTAAGATCCTATAGTCAATATCATCATCATAGTAGCCTACCCTGCAGGCTATTTAGTGATCAAAGTTGTATTTATTAGCCTACTTATTGTTTAATATTTGTTCAACCGTGGTAAGCAGGGCTCATAAGCTATGTTCTCTCGGTGAAATGACCTACCACAGACGATAAAAGAGAAACGATTGGAATTTGGAATCTCTATTTATTCTATTTTGATTCCTTCAGAGACAATATTTGTCTAAGGCCTGTGAAAATCAATATTACCATGGCAAAATAATGTTGCTAAAGATACAGACATAATTGAGATATTTAAGACAATGTTTTTCTTTTGTTTGTTAAAATGAGTTAAGAGAAAAAACTAGCCTAACTGTGCGAGGATTAGGTTCAACTCTGTCTGTGTTTGGTCTCTAGTCTACACTCCTCAACACACTGCAGTCTATTTCTTATATTCAAAAGCAGAGCATAAACTAATGCTTTGTCGCGTTCTTGACAGACTTGCTCCCCCCCCCCCCCCCCCCCCCCCCCCCCACGCCTTTTAACCCTCTCGTGTTAAATGGAATAATCTAAATTAGGTTTAAATAATAACTTAAATCATAATTCAAGGAATTAATAATAGATGAGGCCAAATGCGTTGGGAGGTCAATATTCAATAATTAATCACGCCGTTATGTTACTCCTGATGTGATGTGCTGCAGGAATGTCATTGCGTGTCTGATTGAATAGCTTCAGATTTTAGGCCGGATACTTATCTTTACTCTCAAACAAACCAAAATATAAAGATATATGTAGCCTATCAATAACACATACATGTGTTGGCCCCCACCCATGTTAATGGGTGTATTTCTTAGGCCTACGCTATATGTGGCATGTCTGGTTGACTAGCTCCAGATTTTAGTCCGGATAGTATCAACCCAAAAATAATAACATAAGCAGTGGACATTAATCCAAAAAACTGATTATCGTTATTTATCAAAAGTACATAAATAGCCTATTTAGCAGGTTTTTATTTTTATTTTACGCATGTGTGTAGGCCTATATGTGGTGTGTTTGTGTCTTCAACCTGCGTTGCAAATGTGATTATGGCTGCAAATGAGCGGCATTTCAGTCCTATATACATTTTAGAAAACTGCACGAACT
Source organism: Coregonus lavaretus (assembly GCF_964263955.1). NCBI lineage: Eukaryota > Metazoa > Chordata > Actinopteri > Salmoniformes > Salmonidae > Coregonus > Coregonus lavaretus. The sequence continues at coordinate 118,947 of NW_028163472.1, forward strand.
CCCGAAAAGTATAGCCATGCAGGACAGACAGAGAACAAAAAACCCAACTGCATGGGTTAAATTCCATTCCTGAATTCAGTAATGTCACATCAATTGTGCTGCACCTGTTAGCTAAATAAGCTTAGGTGGATGGCCTAAACTTTCCTCAGCTTGTGTCTTCAAGGTCAACTTTTTGTCTGTGATACAAAAAGGTTTATATTGCTTGCTTCATATGGCACCCCTAAAGGTTCTATATAGAACCATTTTGTAGGGTTCTTTGATCAGAACCCCAGGGGTTCTTCTTCATTGAACCAAAATTGGTTCCATATAGAACCAATTTCGGTTCTAGAACCTTAAGGGTAACATTTATGAAGTAAGCATAGAACTCTTTTTGGTTCTATCCAGAACCTTTTTTTGGATGTTCCAGTGTAGGATATTCCAAATTCAATTGCTATTGCATCCATGATCCATGCATATTAAATATCATTTTCTATAGGCTCTGAACTTTGGGACGTTTTTATGAGAATATCTGGGAGGCCTCAGAGCAAAGTTAGCGCGCGCTGCCTCACCTCACCAAGTTTGTGGCACTGCCAAAGGACGTGTACTCTAGTCACTTTGGAAACTTTAGCTGACCCAGATGACCTTTAAAGACGTCATTTTTAAAATGTAGACATTGTTAATAGGTTTCTATCGACTGCAGTTAATGAATATGTCACTATGGGTAAAGTTCCTAGTTGAACTGACTACCTGACCTGACCTGACCAGGACTATTCCACTAGTCTACACCTGACACCACTATCCCTCACTCATCTCCCGCTTTCTCTCTCCGTTCCTCTGCGGCTGGTAACGGTAGCGCAAGACAGTACAGGCAGCCCGTAATCCCCGCTGCCCGTGATTTAGCCCGAGCCCGCATAATGCTCCTAAACCCCCAGCTGCTACCCTGGTCACTTGCTCCCCGCGACAGACTGCGAACAGTTCGCGTTATTAATAATTCAACCAACTCGACGCTTCCACGAGACCACGACCGGCTGATCGCTCTGACCAGCCCATACGCTAATAACGCTATACAACTGCCCTCATTCTTATTCAATTTTAAAGGGACATTAACCTCCTTTTGTGTCGCTGATATTGGGGAATAAACCGACCATCAGCATTGATATTGGAACGTAGGCTAAGGCTATCGCCTCAGCAGTCAGCATTTTACGTGAGGATTTTTCGACAGGTCTTTGTTGCTGAAGTGTAGGCATTCTGGTATCTCGGCAATGCAATAATGATTTTGAAGACGTCTCTTTCATCTCGTACGCTTTGAGGAGGAGGAGGCGAGGGACCAGGGGACTCTCCGATTGTGGATCAAGAGTGAGAGAGAGGGAGAAGAGAGACGGTGGAGGAAGAGATAGGGGTGTTGGTGTTAGTTTGGATACATATTTTGGAAACGGGAGCAGAGAGAGCTGTTATTTTGAAGGGGGAGAAAATACATAAACAAAAACTTACTTTCAATCTTATCTCCGTCCACACAGTATTTAGCCTATTTGTGAGACGTTTGTTGGTGGTTCGGCGTCTCTCTCACGTCACTGATTTGTTGCAGAACTTTCTTTCACCGCTCGGTGTTGAAGGCAGCAGGACTTGGACTCAAACGTCTCCCGAACTTCTTGGGCCGACGACGAGCGTTGAAGATGGATGCAACTTGTGCTAACAAGTGAAAAGAAGAACCCAGAATAACGACGAGAAGTAGGGAGGGAGGCTGCTGCTACGCTGTCTTTCCTTTCCATTTCTCTCGCAGAAGAGAAGACTAACTTTTTCAAATACCGTTTTCTGGGCCACAGGCCGACTTGTTTAAAGGACTTGTTTTTGCTTCCGGTAACATCGAAGAAAAAACCGAGTCGCGCTCTCTCGCCCTCTTCGCTCCCTCACCCTCTCTCTCACTTTTTCTGGAAGCAGAACTTTTAAAGTAAAATGGGTCTTTGAGAGAGTTGGCACATCTCCCTGCGCTATAATGGTACGTGATGTAAATTAATAATATCACTGGAGAAGGCCTTTCAAAGTATTGCCGTATTATTTCTAAGGTTGAAATGTAGAATACCTTTACACTTTAACAATATGTTCTCATTATGTTACAATTAATATAAGAGGGGATTTATTTGATTCACGTCAGTAAAAATCTACCTCTCAGTCAGTCAAAAGTGGAGTATTTGTTATTGATTAGACGAATTACTTTAGTATAGGCCTGCAGGTGTATTATTTTATTATTTAAGTAATATTATTTTATTTAGTGTGCGCGCGCGCGTGTGTGTTACTGTGTGTGTATGTGTGCAGGTTCGTATGTTGATTCAGAGAGTTGAGTGAAATTGCTTGTCACTAAACTGTCAAAAGTGAAGCACCACAATGCAAGCAAAGCTCACCTGTATCCATCGTGTTTGCTATAATTGGCTAGACAAGGTGCCAGTGGTAACCACTCCGTTTTGTTATTGTGATGTGTCTGAATATCATAAACTGCTTATTATCCCACATTTATTTTCTCACACTTTTTTATTTAACCACGATTTTGATTTAATGTAGGCCTGTTATTATTTATATGATAATTTATTATGATAAATTATTATACATTTATTATAACATTTATAATATTTAGCCTATAGGCCTATTATTTATTATTATCGAAGTCAAAATAAATATGAGGCTATATAAAAAAAAACACTAAAAAAACATTGAGAACAAAATAGTCATCTGAATATAAAATCCATGTGATGACAAAGTGGCGGGAAACTGGGTCTATTCTGCGGTGGTTAGCCTACATCAAAAGGAATAACCAACGAATAACACATGCGACGACAGCATGTTTTATTGTTCTAAGAGAGCAGTTTGACAGGCCAGAATATGGGACAGTGCGGGTGGTTCTTGTGTGTTGGAGACCCAATGTTCAACCTTTTAGAAGCTTCAGTGTCTGGGGTGCATCTCTTTCAAATCAAATCAAAGTGTATTTGTCGTGTATGTATAAACAGATTAGCAGATGTTAAAGCAGGGGCAGCGAAATGCTTTTGTTCCTAGCTCCAGCAGTGCAGTAAATGTCTAAGAGTACAATATGCCTACTAATACACAAATAATCCCAATCTCTTTCTCTCTTCCTCCTACTTGCTGAATTGTCTTTTTTTCTGTAGCCTGTCGGTTGTATGTTCATCAATGGTCGGCTAATTGAGTTGCGTGGTTGATGACACTTCATATAGCCTCGCGCAAAGGGAGGGGGAAGCGGGTATATATTTGCCTTCAGTATTGGAGTGTTTATAGTTCATAGGCCCGCCGTTCAAACCATCCAATGGATATCAGACTTGTTTTTATTGCCAGAAGCACGTGGTTACCTTACCACAAGCTATAATAATAATATGCTAATAATAACTAGAATAATATATGACATTGAATAAAATTTAATAGGAATACTATATAGGAACACCTGCTCTTTCCATGACAGACTGACCAGGTGAATCCAGGTGAAAACTATGATCCCTTATTGATGTCACTTGTTAAATTTACATTTGACATTTTAGTCATTTAGCAGACGCTCTTATCCAGAGCGACTTACAGTCAATCAGTGTAGATGAAGGGGAGGAGACAGGTTAAAAAATGATTTTTAAGCCTTGAGACAATTGAGACATGGATTTTGTATGTGTGTCATTCAGAGGGTGAATGGGCAAGACAAAATATTTAAGTGTCTTTGAACGGGGTACTGTATGGTAGTAGGTGCCAGGCGCACCGGTTTGAGTGTGTCAAGAACTGCAACCCTGCTGGGTTTTTCACGCTCAACAGTTTCCTGTGTGAATCAAGAATGGTCCACCACCCAAAGGACATCCAGCCAATTTGACCCAACTGTGGGAAGCATTGGAGTCAACATGGGCCAGCATCCCTGTGTAATGCTTTTGACACCTTGTAGAGTCCATGCACTGACGAATTGAGGCTGTTCTGAGGCCAAAAGGTGGTGCAACTCAATATTAGGATGGTGTTCCTCTCCTTAACTCTGACTGTTCATAACCATATTGGATTACCATTATAATCTCTGTATCATAACTCTTCGTTAATATATGATTTCATATGTAAAGGGACAGATGCATTAGTCTTTTGATAGCTCTGTTGAGTTTTTTATTTTGTTGTCTGTTTTGTATACACTCAGTGTATATAGAAAAGTTATTATTATTCAAGAGGCCACTAATAATAATGTATTTTAAGTCCATAGTTACCATGAATGAAAAAATGGCATTTTATTTATATTATTCAGGCAGCATCAGTAATAGTATACTGTAACCTACACCCCAGTCACATTAGGAGTTATATTAGCCTAGCCCTAGGCCTTCTCTTGAAGCCTGCTTTCTGAGGCAAACACCCACCTCTGAAATGTACTACTTGATAGGCTGTGTGTGTGTGGTGTGTGTGTGTGTGTGTGTGTGTGTGTGTGTGTGTGTGTGTGTGTGTGTGTGTGGATAGTGTCTGATGTGATTTGGCCCTACGGCACCAAGCATTATTCAGTCTACACAATCCGTCAGTCCGACTGGCTCTCACCTGCACACATGGAATCTCACATCACTGACTCTCAAACATACAAACATAATACAATACATTAACACGTTATACTGTAGGGCTGTGACGGTCATGGCATTTTGGATGATGGCAATTGGCCAGCCAAATGACCGCTGTCACCGTAATAACCGTTCAAATAGCCCCATAGGAGCAAATAGGAGCAAAACAGGAAGTAAAGATAGGTGCTAAAATATGTGCTGTGATTTGTTGATTCAACTAAACTGACATTACAAAAAATACGCTCCATTGCATGAGCCACATCAGTTAACATCATTTGAATGAACATTCTACATTACCATATACATTATTGAGTGTACCCATGAGTTTACCAGTCAAATTTCCAGTGTTAGAGGTTCCAAGTCTGTTCTATTCATTCTAGTTCTATGTGCTGCTGCTGCATTGTGCCTAGGCAACCGAAGACTAGTTTGCTTGTTTCAACAAGGAGCAACAAAGTTTCATCACGTTGTTAAGAGTCCATGTTAAGGCCAAAACGGACTCAACTGCACGAATGCTCAGCCTTCCCGTCTTCAGTCAGCACGAATGCTCAGCCTTCCCGTCTTCAGTCAGCACGAATGCTCAGCCTTCCCGTCTTCAGTCAGCACGAATGCTCAGCCTTCCCGTCTTCAGTCAGCTGTTTGTTCCACACAAAAGTTTTTTTTTTTTTAACGGTTATGACGGTTATTTTACTTTCATGAGGGTCTTCATCCTTAACCATATGGTAATTGTGCCAGCCCTAAGTTATAGGTGACTTAGCAAATACTGTAGAGCAGCATTTCTCAAACTCGGCCCTCAGGACCCCAAGGGGCATGTTTTGGTTTTTGCCCTAACACTACAAAGCTGATTCAAATTATCAAAGCTTGATGATTAGTTGATTATTTGAATTAGCTGTGTACTGCTAGGGCAAAAAACAAAATGTGTACCTTTGGGATCCCGAGGACCGAGTTTGCGAAACCCTGCTGTAGAGGGCCAGGGTTGTAAAAATAAGTTCCTGAGAGATAGAAAAATGTATCCTAACAAATGGTTAGTTCATGCATCAATGAGCACGATAATTCAACACAAAACATCATTAACAGCATTGACAAGATTTCCTGTAGTCTATATTGTGCTTATTATTAGTCTCAGATTTGGACTTTGAACTGCCTCGTCTGTCAAGTGCAGTATTGTCATTGGTGAGTTGGCAAGGGGGCGTGAACCTCGACATCACGTCATCACCATGACATTTGACTGATTTGAATATCTGGATTCTATTTCTATGGGCTCACCCGTGTGTTAACATTATATGCCCCATTGAAACGCTTGTGTTTTGTAATCTAATGCGTTGTGGTAAACTCTCCCTGTATTAGAGCTCAGAAGCAAATTACTCCACAGGATCAGCCTATTGTGGGAAACAATGAGGTGATTGTAACCAGGAGAAACATTATTGTGGACTGCACATACCACAGTGTGGTTTCATGTTGTTAGAGAGTGTGGTTTCACTAGTAAGTTACCACAGTGTGGTTTCATGTTGTTAGAGAGTGTGGTTTCACTAGTAAGTTACCACAGTGTGGTTTCATGTTGTTAGAGAGTGTGGTTTCACTAGTAAGTTACCACAGCGTGGTTTCACTAGTAAATTACCACAGTGTGGTTTCACTAGTAAATTACCACAGTGTGGTTTCATGTTGTTAGAGAGTGTGGTTTCACTAGTAAGTTACCACAGTGTGGTTTCATGTTGTTAGAGAGTGTGGTTTCACTAGTAAGTTACCACAGTGTGGTTTCATGTTGTTAGAGAGTGTGGTTTCACTAGTAAGTTACCACAGTGTGGTTTCACTAGTAAATTACCACAGTGTGGTTTCATGTTGTTAGAGAGTGTGGTTTCACTAGTAAGTTACCACAGTGTGGTTTCATGTTGTTAGAGAGTGTGGTTTCACTAGTAAGTTACCACAGTGTGGTTTCAATAGTAAGTTACCACAGTGTGGTTTCATGTTGTTAGAGAGTGTGGTTTCACTAGTAAGTTACCACAGTGTGGTTTCATTAGTAAGTTACCACAGTGTGGTTTCATGTTGTTAGAGAGTGTGGTTTCACTAGTAAGAGTATCTGGGTAAAGACAGACATGTAGGGACAGAGTTATTGTGTTATATACATTAATACCAGCCTTCTACTGTGTAACTAGATGTATAGTGTTGTCCTATAGGGATCTCCCACACTACTGTGTAACTAGATGTATAGTGTTGTCCTATAGGGATCTCCCTCACTACTGTGTAACTAGATGTATAGTGTTGGCCTATAGGGATCTCCCTCATTACTGTGTAACTAAATGTATAGTGTTGGCCTATAGGGATCTCTCTCACTACATGGTGCCGGAGATACAGTATATTGGGTGGGTAATGCAGGGTTTTGTTCCAGCCCAGCACTAACACACCTGTTTCAAATAATCATTCAAATATTCGGTAATCATGATATTTAGTCTGGACCATGATTACAGGAATCAGGTGTGGTAGTGCTGGGCTGAAGTTGGAGACAAGTGAAGTGAACAAGGACAGAAAGAAGGGAACAGCTTCCTGGGATGAAACACAGCTACAATATATCTTTATTGATACAATACAGCCCTGTTATAAATACAATACATCTTTATTGATACAATACAGCCCTAGTATAAATACAATATACAGTGCCTTCAGAAAGTATTCAGACCCCTTGACTTTTTCCACATTTTGTTATGTTACAGCCTTATTCTAAAATGGATTAAAAAAAAAAAAACATCCTCAGCAATCTACACACGATACCCCATAATGACAAAGCAAAAATAGTTTTTTAGAAAATGTTGCTAATTTATAAAAATAACAAAACAGAAATACCTTTATTTACAGAAGTATTCAGACCCTTCGCTATGAGACTCGAAATTGAGCTCAGGTGCATCCTGTTTCCATTGATCATCCTTGAGATGTTTCTACATCTTCATTGGAGTCCACCTGTGGTAAATTCAATTGATTGGACAGGATTTGGAAAGGCACACACCTGTCTATATAAGGTCCCACGGTTGACAATGCATGTCAGAGCAAAAACCAAGCCGTGAGGTCGAAGGAATTGTCCGTAAAGCTCAGAGACAGGATTGTGTCGAGGCACAGATCTGGCGAAGGGTACCAAAAACTTCCTGCAGCATTGGTCCCCAAGAACACAGTGGCCACCATCATTCTTAAATGGAAGAAGTCTGGAACCACCAAGACCCTTCCTAGAGCTGGCCGCCCGGCCAAACTGAGCAATCGGGGGAGAAGGGCCTTGGTCAGGGAGGTGACCAAGAACCCAATGGTCACTCTGACAGAGCTCTAGAGTTCCTCTGTGGAGATGGGAGAACCTTCCAGAAGGACAACCATCTCTGCAGCACTCCACCAATCAGGCCTTTATGGTAGAGTGGCCAGACGGAAGCCACTCCTCAGTAAAAGGCACATGACAGCCCACTTGGAGTTTGCCAAAATGCACCTAAAGACTCTCAGACCATGAGAAACAAGATTCTCTTGGCTGATGAAACCAAGATTAAACTCTTTGGCCTGAATGCCAAGCGTCACGTCTGGAGGAAACCTGGCACCATCCCTACGGTGAAGCATGGTGGTGGCAGCATCATGCTGTGTGGGTGTTTTTCAGCGATAGGGACTGGGAGACTGGTCAGGATCAATGCAAAGATGAACAGAGCAAAGTACAGAGAGATCCTTGATGAAAACCTGCTCCAGAGCGCTCAGGACCCCAGACTGGGGCGAAGGTTCACCTTCCAACAGGACAACGACCCTAAGCACACAGCCAAGACAACGCAGGAGTGGCTTCGGGACAAGTCTCTGAATGTCCTTGAGTGGCCCAGCCGGAGCCCGGACATGAACTTGATCTAACATCTCTGGAGAGACCTGAAAATAACTGTGCAGCGATGCTCCCCATCCAACCTGACAGAGCTTGAGAGGATCTGCAGAGAAGAATGGGAGAAACTCCCCAAATACAGGTGTGCCAAGCTTGTACCGTCATACCCAAGAACACTTGAGGCTGTAATTGCTGCCAAAGGTGCTTCAACAATGTACTGACTGTCTGAATACTTGCGAAAGTATTCACCCCCCTTGGCATTTTTCCTATTTTGTTGCATTACAACCTGGAATTAAAATGCATTTTTGGGGGGTTTGTATCATTTGATTTACACAACATGCCTACCACTTTGAAGATGCAAAATACATTTTTTTGTGAAACAAACAAGAAATAAGACAAAAAAACTGAACTTGAACGTGCATAACTATTCACCCCCCCCCCCCCCCCCCCCAAAGTCAATACTTTATAGAGCCACCTTTTGCAGCAATTACAGCTACAAGTCTCTTGGGGTATGTCTCTATAAGCTTGGCACATCTAGCCACTGGGATTTTTGCCCATTCTTCAAGGCAAAACTGCTCCAGGTCCTTCATGTTGGATGGGTTCCGCTGGTGTACAGCAATCTTTAAGTCATACCACAGATTCTCAATTGGATTGAGGTCTGGGCTTTGACTAGGCCATTCCAAGACATTTAAATGTTTCCCCTTAAACCACTCGAGTGTTGCTTTAGCAGTATGCTTAGGGTCATTGTCCTGCTGGAAGGTGAACCTCCGTCCCAGTCTCAAATATCTGGAAGACTGAAACAGGTTTCCCTCAAGAATTTCCCTGTATTTAGTGCCATCCATCATTCCTTCAATTCTGACCAGTTTCCCAGTCCCTGCCGATGAATAACATCCCCACAGCATGATGCTGCCACCACCATGCTTCACTGTGGGGATGGTATTCTCGGGGTGATGAGAGGTGTTGGGTTTGCACTAGACATAGCATTTTCCTTGATGGCCAAAAGGCTCAATTTTAGTCTCATCTGACCAGAGTACCTTCTTCCATATGTTTGGGGAGTCTCCCACATGCCCTTTGGCGAACACCAAACGTGTTCTTTAAGCAATGGCTTTTTTTCTGGCCACTCTTCCATAAAGCCCAGCTCTGTGGAGTGTACGGCTTAAAGTGGTCCTATGGACAGATACTCCAATCTCCGCTGTGGAGCTTTGCAGCTCCTTCAGGGTTATCTTTGGTCTCTTTGTTGCCTCTCTGATTAATGCCCTCCTTGTCTGGTCCGTGAGTTTTGGTGGGCGGCCCTCTCTTGGCAGGTTTGTTGTGGTGCCATATTCTTTCAATTTTTTTATGATGGATTTAATGTTGCTCCGTGGGATGTTCAAAGTTTCGGATATTTTTTTATAACCCAACCCTGATCTGTACTTCTCCACAACTTTGTCCCTGACCTGTTTGGAGAGCTCCTTGGTCTTCATGGTGCCACTTGCTTGGTGGTGCCCCTTGCTTAGTGGTGTTGGAGACTCTGGGGCCTTTCAGAACAGGTGTATATATACTGAGATCATGTGACAGATCATGTGACAGTTAGATTGCATACAGGTGGACTTTATTTAACTAATTGTGTGACTTCTGAAGGTAATTGGTTGCACCAGATCTTATTTAGGGGCTTCATAGCAAAGGGGGTGAATACATGTGCAAGCACCACTTTTACGTTCTTTATTTTTTAGAATTGTTTGAAACAAGTTATTATTTTGTTTTCACTTCACTATTTTGGGTATGTCCATTACATGAAATCCTAATAAAAATCAATTTAAATTACAGGTTGTAATGCAACAAAATAGGAAAAACGCCAAGGGGGATGAATACTTTTGCAAGGCACTGTAAATGTGCTATTTCAGTTTTTAATTTTTTATAAATTACCAAATAATTCTAAAAATTTGTTTTTGCTTTGTCATTATGGGGTATTGTGTGTAGATTGATGAGAGAACAAAAACAATTTAATCCATTTTAGAATAAGGCTGTAACCTAACAAAATGTGGAAAAAGTAAAGGGGTCTGAATACCTTCCAAAGGCATTGTGTCTTTATTGATACAATACAGCCCTGGTATAAATACAATACAGTGGGGGAAAAAAGTATTTAGTCAGGCACCAATTGCGCAAGTTCTCCCACTTAAAAAGATGAGAGAGGCCTGTAATTCTCATCATAGGTACACGTCAACTATGACAGACAAAATGAGAAAAAAAATCCAGAAAATCACATTGTAGGATTTTTAATGAATTTATTTGCATATTATGGTGGAAAATAAGTATTTGGTCAATAACAAAAGTTTCTCAATACTTTGTTATATACCCTTTGTTGGCAATGTCACAGGTCAAACGTTTTCTGTAAGTCTTCACAAGGTTTTCACACACTGTTGCTGGTATTTTGGCCCATTCCTCCATGCAGATCTCCTCTAGAGCAGTGATGTTTTGGGGCTGTCGCTGGGCAACACAGACTTTCAACTCCCTCCAAAGATTTTCTATGGGGTTGAGATCTGGAGACTGGCTAGGCCACTCCAGGACCTTGAAATGCTTCTTACGAAGCCACTCCTTCGTTGCCCGGGCGGTGTGTTTGGGATAATTGTCATGCTGAAAGACCCAGCCACGTTTCATCTTCAATGCCCTTGCTGATGGAAGGAGGTTTTCACTCAAAATCTCACGATACATGGCCCCATTCATTCTTTCCTTTACACAGATCAGTCGTCCTGGTCCCTTTGCAGAAAAACAGCCCCAAAGCATGATGTTTCCACCCCCATGTTTCACAGTAGGTATGGTGTTCTTTGGATGCAACTCAGCATTCTTTGTCCTCCAAACACGACGAGTTGAGTTTTTACCAAAAAGTTCTATTTTGGTTTCATCTGACCATATGACATTCTCCCAATCCTCTTCTGGATCATCCAAATGCACTCTAGCAAACTTCAGACGGGCCTGGACATGTACTGGCTTAAGCAGGGGGACACGTCTGGCACTGAAGGATTTGAGTCCCTGGCGGCGTAGTGTGTTACTGATGGTAGGCTTTGTTACTTTGGTCCCAGCTCTCTGCAGGTCATTCACTAGGTCTCCCCGTGTGGTTCTGGGATTTTTGCTCACCGTTCTTGTGATCATTTTGACCCCACGGGGTGAGATCTTGCGTGGAGCCCCAGATCGAGGGAGATTATCAGTGGTCTTGTATGTCTTCCATTTCCTAATAATTGCTCCCACAGTTGATTGCTTCAAACCAAGCTGCTTACCTATTGCAGATTCAGTCTTCCCAGCCTGGTGCAGGTCTACAATTTTGTTTCTGGTGTCCTTTGACAGCTCTTTGGTCTTGGCCATAGTGGAGTTTGGAGTGTGACTGTTTGAGGTTGTGGACAGGTGTATTTTATACTGATAACAAGTTCAAACAGGTGCCATTAATACAGGTAACGAGTGGAGGACAGAGGAGCCTCTTAAAGAAGAAGTTACAGGTCTGTGAGAGCCAGAAATCTTGCTTGTTTGTAGGTGACCAAATACTTATTTTCCACCATAATTTGCAAATAAATTCATTAAAAATCCTACAATGTGATTTTCTGGATTTTTTTTCTCAATTTGTCTGTCATAGTTGACGTGTACCTATGATGAAAATTACAGGCCTCTCTCATCTTTTAAAGTGGGAGAACTTGCACAATTGGTGGCTGACTAAATACTTTTTTCCCCCACTGTATATATTTATTGATACTATAGAGCCCCACATTGGAGTTGTCATATTACCCATAAAACCTAGCGGTCAAACAGGGAAATGGTTCCAATCGTTTTCCCACCATTAAACACTTAACACTTAACACGTGGTATAGATACAATATATCTTTATTGATACAATACAGCCCTGGTATAACCTGTGCTAGAAGTTAGCTATTTGTTCTGTGGTGACGTTTCTCCTAGGTACAAATCTAGGATCAGTTTTCCCTCCCCCAATCCTAACCTTAACCATTAGGGGCGGAAATGCAAAACTGACCTAAGATCAGCGTCTAGGCTGGGGGAACTTCACCCTACATCTAGCTAGCTATCCTGTCTCAAAGAATGGGTATTTGTCACCATGCCAGGTTTATAGTGCATTTCTGGGGCGTGGTGGTGTACAGTAACTCTCTCCTGCTGCCATGCAGTTCTGTATGAACTTGTTCACCCTGTCCTGTCTGCCTTTAACTCTTATGATGTGAGGGATTTTCTACTGTATGTCTGTCAATCAGTTCGTCAGGGTAATTGCTGGGCTAGCCTACATTGTCAATGCTTTATTCATTCAGCCACCCACATACTGTCAGCCACCCACATCACTCACACTTGTTATGGGTAATGGTACTTGTCGTGACTACACAACACACATCCGCCTATGCACGCACGCACACACTCACACACACACACACAGCTATGTCTTAATATACTTGTGTGGACATTTTTGGGACCAACATTTGATTAATTAAAAATCCTATTTTCCCCAAACCTAACCCTTACCCTAACCTTAGCCTTAACCTCTAAACCTAACCTTAACTCCTAAGCCTAACCCTAAACCTAACCACTAACCCCTAACCCTAATTTGAACCAAACCCTAATCCTAACCCTAACTTCTTTTCAAGTGAGGTCCGGAAAAATCAATTCTCAGAAATGTAGGTGGTTAACTATTCTTGTGAGGACTTCTGGTACTCAAGTATAGTAAACGTGTACACACACACACACACACACACACACACACACACACACACATCATTAATTTACACTGAAGTGAGGTCAGATACTTTCTTCTAAAGGAGTTTTCCCCACACACCTACTGTATGTGTGGACCACATATATCTCTAACCACACAGTTTACTATTGTGTAAACCTGCTACGCAATTAACCAGAAAACAACATTCAGCACCACTCTGTCTTGGCTTCAACATCTGAACCCAGGAAAATAATGTTAAAACCCTTAAAAGTGGACTGAAATAATTAGCAAAGGCCCCATATCCATTCCAGAACCCCCCCCCCCCCACACCCATACACACAACCACTACCTACCCCCTCCTCCCTCCTCCCTCCCCCCTCCTCCCTCCCCCCTCCTCTTCTTCTTTTGTCCTCCTCCCATACTCCCTCCTCACCCCCCTGAGATAGTGGTGTGAAAAATCACATTTTTCCAACATTTTCTCCCTGAGGTGGCTCTGGCAGGGATTCACACGGAGGACATTTCTGCCTTTCATACACCCCCCTCTCCCAAACACACACACACACACACACACACACACACACACACACACACACACACACACATGCACACACACTGGAACAGACCGGTTTCGGCCCAGCCTTTGATGTGCTTGCCATCTCATGCAGGTTGGCTTCCTTGGTTTATCAGTGTATGTGCGTACCGCTCTGTGTGTGTGTGTGCGCGAGCGCGTGTACGTACGGCTCTGTGTGTGTGTTTATTTGGCATCGTGATATCCCGGCCACCAAATTGATAATAATAAATCAAAACAATAATGCTGATAATAATGACTGGTTGTTAAAGAGAGAAACTGACAATGGTTGGATAGTTGGGATGGTTGTTCTGCAGCCAGAATAACTGGTTTTGGAGAGAACAGCATGAACTGCCAGGTGTGGTGTGGTCTGCACAGTGCTGGGCAGCATGTGTGTGAACGTGGAAGAGGATGTGTGTGTTTGTGGCTGTGTGTGTGTGTGTGTGTGTGTGTGTGTGTGGCCGTGTGTGATTATGTATACAGTTCCAGTAATTAACTTTAAAACTGAACTATCTGAGGATCAATCCCAAAGCTCAGTGGAGGTGTGTGTGCGTGTTTGTGTGATTGTGGTTATTAGTGTTGTGTGATTGCGCATGTGGTTATTAGTGTGTTCCAGTACAGGTTTTGGGAGATCTCACCTCCAGAGAGTTGGGCCATATGGTCCACAATATATCCCCACAAAGAATCTCTCTTTTGTCAGTTATACCAAGCTGGATGGCAATTTATTTAACCAACTGGATCTTCCCACAAAAGCATTCATCCTATATCCATCTCACGTCTTTTTTTCAGGAATATCTCAATTAACACATTTGCATTGGGTTAGTGTTGGTGACCCACTTCCAAACAGGTCAGAGACTCTGTCAGCGTCCCAAATGGGACCCTATTCCTTTATAGTGCACTACATTTGCCAGGGTCCATAGGGGGTTCTGGACTAAAGCAGTGCACCTTAAAGGGAATAGGGTGCCATTTGGGACGCTGCCTCCGTTTCCAACGCCTCCGTATCTTCCCTCTAAAATGTTAATTAGCCTGTGCTTTGAGATATTTGTGCTCAGGGCTGGCCATATGGACCAAGCATATGTTCTGTATATACAGGACAATATATCATTCACACATGGCTCAGGGATGAGCATTGATAAGAGAGGGATAGAGGAGATACATTTGGGACGGAACCGAAGGGGGATTGGTTCAGTACAAAGGGAGACAGTATATTGTGGGGTCTGTGTTGTCCCTCCCTTGGCAGGTAGAGAGCATAGGATTGCTTCATCTTTATTCTTACTGTGCGATGATGAGGTTTCCATTTGTTTCCCAATAGAATGATTAGAAAGGTTTTCCTGTTGCGATCATTCAGCCATCCTTCAATATCCTCATTCTGTAACTGGGCTTTCTCCATCCAAATGCAGAACGCCATCTTTCAGCAGTCCTGGTAGCATCCTCGCACGCACGCACACACACACACACACACACACACGCAAACACACACACACGCAAACACACACACGCAAACACACACACGCAAACACACACACACACGCAAACACACACACACACCAGTAAACGAGCCAGCAGCCAATTGGACAAGCCCATGTGCCCAGTGCCAACACGTAGCATTTTGGGTCTGGGCTTAGCCAATCAGAGCAACTGACAGTGTCTCTGCCCGGGACGTCCAATCACAGAGGGCCTGTGCACCTGGTGATGCATTAGGGGCCGGCTACAGTGTTAGCAGTGGGCTTTCGGCTCAGACAGGCAGACCCCCAGACACACACACACACACAGGTGCCGTGGCTAAGGTCCATGAGGAGCACTGGCCAATAAGACCAAGCCCTGCTATCTAACACGTGTCCTGGCACTGGACTGGGTGGCAGCATCCCTTTCCCATCATGCATTGTGTTATCAGTGGGCCACCTCTCCCTCCTTCTCCCTCTCCTTCTCTCCCTCTTATCCCAGCTCAGTGTTCTCCGCTCTCTCTCTTTCTCTCTCTCTCTCTCTCTCTCTCTCTCTCGCCCTCTCTCTCTCTCTCTCTCTCTCTCGCCCTCTCCCTCCCTCTCTCTCTCTCTCTCTCTCTCTCTCTCTCTCTCTCTCTCTCTCTCTCTCTCCCTCTCCCCCTATCCACCTCTCTCTCCCTCTCCCCCTCTCTCTCAACAATGAGAGCAGTGTGCCTACATTAAAAACGAGGGCCTCGCCGTAAAAATAAGCTTATGTGCTAATAAAGATGATTAGAAATCACACAATACGCAATAAATAAAAAGAACATTGTGGGCACAGATTATCCCCAATAAAAAAATGAAAGGAGGAGAGAGTGAAAGAAAGAGAATAATATTTACATGTTAGTAGACGCTCTTATGCAGTGGAACTTACAGGCACAGGTAGGGTTAAGTGCCTTGCTCAAGGGCACATCAAAATATTTGTTCACCTAGTTGGCTCGGGGATTTGAACCAGCGACCATTCATTTACTGGCCCAACGCTATTAATCGGTAGGCTACCTGCCGCCTAGCAAGAAGGAGAGCGAGAGAGCGGGATAGAGAGAGGAATGGAGAGAGCGAAAGGCCGAGAGAAGGAGAGAGAGCGTTCATTGCGAATGGAGGGATATGAATAGCCTTTGTTTTCACCACAACTCAGGGTTGTGTGGTCTGCCAACGTCTGGCTCTTATTATGGGCTTTGTGTCTGCACTGCACGTGTGTGTGTGTGTGTGTGTGTGTGTGTGTGTGTGTGTGTGTGTGTGTGTGTGTGTGTGTGTGTGTGTGTGTGTGTAGTGTCAGAGAGGGCATACTTGGGCATGTACAAATGCATATATGTGTTAGTGATTATGTTTGCCCTCGTGTGCGTATATTATATAAACTCAGACTACCAGGTAGGCTTTTTCTGTGTATGTATACAGTGGGGGGGGGGGGGACCGGTTTGGCAACAATGTGTGTGTTTCTTTCTCCTGCTCTATCCGTGAAAGTTGTGAAATGTAAATAGGATTTCACAGAACTGTGCGGTTAGCTACCTGGCTGTGGATTTGGGCTCCAGTCAGCAAAGTGGAGTGGAGTGGAGTGGGTTAGCCCGATCACAGCAGAACTGGAAGGGAAGGGAGCTGTATCTCACACACACACACTGGAGCGCACACACACACACACACACAAACACACTGAAGCGCACACACACACAAAAACTGGAACGCGTGCACATACTGAAGTGCACAAATACACACACACACACGTTTTCACAACTCCAGGCCATTGCCAGAGCCTTCCCTTCCTTTAGAATACAAATGAAGCCCCTCTGAATACAGACTAGTTAGTACACTTCCCCTCTGAATACAGACTAGTTTGTACACTTCCTCTCTGAATACAGACTACTTTGTACACGTCCCCTCTGAATACAGACTAGTTAGTACACTGACCAGACAGAAGATATAAAAGCCTCCATCCAAGATGTAGACAGGATGTGTTGAAACTTGACTTGAGTTATTGGCATGCAAACTGTCATTTCCGTGTGGGACTGAGTTTGGGAAACCCTATTGTAGGGGATAATATTCAAATGTAATCAAAGCTCTGATTTGTACCAACCTCATGGTGACCAAGGTGAACAATAGAATAATGAACTGCCTATACATCATCTTTCTGTGGTTATTCTTTCATTTTTAATTGTGTTCTGTATGTTAATTTATTCATATATAATCAAAATGGGAGGAAAAAAAGTAGGTGAAGAACAGAATGTTTCAGTAGTAAAACAAAATGCGTTCTCTATAGTACCAAGTCCTTGAACAGGAGCTGTTTTTCCTAGGATTATTCAGACTGCTTAACGATAAGCCTTAAACTAATACATCAATGCAATTTAGGCCTACAAGTGAGTTTGAAATGTGTGTTGTTATGTTATGTTGTGTTGTGTTATGTATATAAATCCAATCAACAATTAATAAATTATTGTGTTTCAGGCCACTGACACGTACCTGGTGAATGAAGATCCTTCCAGAGGCCCCGGGATGCCCGAGTGTTTTCTAGTGTCTGATTCCTACAGGGTACGTACACACACACACACAATATTTCCCTACTACCTGTTACCGTCACTACAACTGTCACTATAGTTGTTGTTTTTTTACCAGGGCCCAGAATATATATATATCAAAATATAAATATATATTTATCAAAATATAAATGTATCAAAATATATTTATCACATAGGTTGTAGGTCATTCCATTATATGGTAATTGCATCATGGAGTGAAAATGTCCACAACACATTCAGCATTCAAAACATATAATGCACATATTAATATGTCATTTATACACAAATCATACTTACTGATCAACAGTACAGTACACTGTTTTCCCTTCTGTTATTTATTTATTTGGAAAGTCTGAGCCATGTGTATTCACATATACATTGCTGCAAGTATTCTACATGTCTACGTGTCATGTCTCTGCACAGTATACATGTAGGCCTATTGTTTTGTGCTCGGTACATTCCCTCAGCTTTTCTTTTTGAAGGTCTCTGACTCCAGCCACCAGACTGGCACATTGAGCGTGCTAATGATTTGATCAGTATGCTACATCACTTTCCAGTATGTAATAGCCAAGCCACAGGCAATGGTAAACAGCAAGTATGCATACTGCCGTACTCCTTCAGTGTGTAGAAAGAAGAAACGACGAGGCCCTAACACACACACACACACACACACACACACACACACATAAAAAAAACACACACACACACTCACATACATACATACATACACACACACACACACACACACACACACACACACACGAAAACTCAAGCACACACACACACACACCAACCGCAAGGCCCTAACTATAGTTAGATGACATATGGTTTTCCCATGTGCTTTTTAATGGCAGATTTAGCCTAGAGAAACTAGCTCTAACCGTTGCACTGTGGGTTTGGGGGTTTGAGGTAACTTACTAACGGTCAAAATAGGTTGTTTGATGCATGGGAGATTGTGTGTGTATGTCTGTGTGTGCATGTGTGTCCGTGTGTGTGTGAAACGTGGGCTTGTGTGACACATGCGTGTGTCCGTCTGTGTGTGTGTCTGCTCATATACGTGTGCGTGTCTGTGGGAGTTCAGAATTCCCTTCATTTGGGGCTCTAGAACTCCTGGGTTGTTAGTGGTTGTGGTGAGAGGTTCTGTTAAGAGAACAACCTGTGATGAATACAGAGATGATGCTCCCAAATGGCAACCTATCCCCTACATAGTGCACTACTTTTGACCAGAACCCTATGAGCCCTGGTCAAAAGTAGTGCCCTATATAGGGAATAGGGTGCCATTTGGGACATGGCCAGAGAGAGGGATTGAGACAGCCAAGGAGAGAGGGAAAAAGAGCCAGAGAGAGAGAGGGAGATGGAGAGAGAGAGAGAGAGAGAGAGAGAGCCAGAGCACAAAGACTAGGAGTTGTTGGGCTTGTGCCGCAGGGTGTGGTGAGGAGAGGGGGGATTTGGAATTGGATCCCCCTCTTTCTGATTTCCCCTCACTTTTTCTCTCTCGGATTCTCTCAATCTTTATTTCTATCTCTTCAGCTCTCTTTAATTGGCCACAGAGTGTAGTATAGTGTGTGTGTATGAATGTGCATGCTCTCTGTTTTGTGTGTGTGTGTGTGTGTGTGTGTGTGTGTGTGTGTGTGTGTGTGTGTGTGTGTGTGTGTGTTTGTGTCCTGTAGGGGCTGCATAGCATTCCTAATGCACAGTGCTGCATGGGGCTGAAGTCTCATAAATCTACTGGGCTTCAACGGCTCCCAAAAACGTAACTTGGCGCTCGTGCTCCGGGGTGACTTCTAACCCTCCAAAACCGCACCCCTAAACACACACACACACACACACACACACAGACCTATTTGTACACACACACACACAGACAGACACACATACAAATCGAACACATTCTCCTTCCTCACCTCAAGGGTGAATTGGTGGGATGCAGGAGAAGCAGTGTAATTGACAGGGTGTGTGCAACATATGCTCTCCCTGCAGCTATACATACAGAACGTGAGGTTGACCCAAGATGATAAACAAGCTGAACCGGGACCAGGGTGTTTAAGGATAAGCCAGTCAGCCAGCCACTCAGTCAGTCAGCCAGCCAGTCAGCCAGCCAGCCAGCCAGCCAGTCAGCCAGTCAGCCAGTCAGCCAGCCAGTCAGCCAGCCAGTCAGCCAGTCAGCCACTCAGCCAGTCAGCCACTCAGCCAGTCAGCCAGCCAGTCAGCCAGCCAGTCAGCCACTCAGCCAGTCAGCCACTCAGCCAGCCAGTCAGCCAGTCAGCCAGCCAGTCAGCCAGCCAGTCAGCCAGTCAGCCAGTCAGCCAGTCAGCCAGCCAGTCAGCCAGCCAGTCAGCCAGTCAGCCAGCCAGCCAGCCAGCCAGCCAGCCAGTCGTTGATTAAAAACAGAACTATGTTCTCGTCAGACAACACAAGTCCAGTTGTGGCTGACTCTTAAACAGCCTTTCTATTAGCCTGTAGATGACTATAACAGAAGGCTGGGGTTAAACAGGTTTGGTATTCTGTAGTACTGTAGTTAGGTCCCCTTATACATCATGTAATATATACATTTACATTACATTTTACATTTTAGTCATACAGTAATAGGATATTTAGCTGATGCTTTTATACAAAGTGACTTACAGATGTAGGATCTTAATTTAAAACACTCTTTTGTTCCTGATAATTTTTTATTGTGACAATATAGGTCAAATTAAGATCGTACATTTGTACATGCATTGAACATTATACCCTACCAGAGGGGAAAATGGTAGGCTTAAGTCATGTTGAGTTGCTCTGGTAGTTGTGAGATGTGCTGTTTGTAAGTGCTGGCTACCCCTGTTTGATTGGAGTGGTGTTGTCTAGCCTATTGTTAGAGTGGGCTACACTTTATAAAGTGTTGTATGTTTGACTCTAAGGGAAGAATATCTGTCTTTACAATGTGTGTGAGAAAGATGTTCAAATGCCTGTCACACACACTCACACACTCAAATGCACTAATAATGGGTAAGAACTTGGCAGTTGGCACGATCAGGGTCAGTAGTTGTTTCAACGTTATAATTGCGGTCAATGTTGGTTGATGTTTAAGTTTGATTTTTTCTCTCTCCAACTCCAACACGATCATATCTTTATAAAGCTCGAAGATTTACATATGAATATTTGATAGGGAAATAGAGGGAGAGAGAGGGGGAGTGTGTGTCGGAAAGAGGTCACAAACTTTCCCCCAAAGTTTGTGTAGGCTTTCACTTTCAGCTCTCGAGGCGGGGTTAGTGGTACAGCATAGAGTGAGCGCGAAGGGCACAGCGGAACGATTTGCAATGCAGTACCACATGCAGCGGACTTCCAACTTCTATCCAACTTGAATAAGATTCCACTTTATGAACTCTAAAATAACCATGTACTCCCCTTACTGCTTGACACAGGTAAAAACTCTACCTTTCTTTGGTATCCAGCCTCCACTTTAGCTCTCCGGATGTTGTTGGTTTTTGATGTTGTCGTTCTCCCTGGACTGTGCCGCTTGTCAATAATTTGGTTTTAGGGACCTTTTCGCTATCCGCTCGTTTCAGATGGTGTGTTCGGCTTCTCTCTGCTCTCTCTCGCTCTTACCCTTCTTTAATGGCATCTCTCCAACAGGCTTTCTTGTGCGTTTCATTACACATGGTTAGAAGAGAAAATGGCGCTTCTCCTGAATCTATTTGATATAAAAAGGAGGGGAGAGAAGAACTCAGAATGGAATGGGGCTCGCGGTATCCCTACATTGGTCGCCTGTTACGCTGTCCTATAGCTATTTAAAAACACAATAATTACACAACAATATAAACTAAGTAAAAGAACCAGCATTGCATGTATTAGTTTTGGAGAGCTTTAGCGTAGAAATGAACGATCTTTCTAACTTTGTTGCGATAGTTGTGGTGGCTATGGAGGTGTTTGAGGACTGTCACTGTGCTTGTCATTCAACCCACACGACAGCTGTAGCCCGGCTCACAGCTTTAGGCTTCTGTTCTGTTGTCACATGAAAATGTCCGTCTTGAGTTAGTTGAAATATAGTTTTACATTTCCAATCGATTAATGTAGTTTTTAGGTTGATAAGGATATAAGAAATAGAGGAGGAGAGGTGTATTATTTCGGAGGAAGGCGGGAATGCATGCCCGTTTTCCCTCAATATTTGATTGTGTTGGGGTCATACAATTATAGCACAAATACTTGTAGATACCTTGTATGTAGTCGAGTATGGGGAAAGTTATAGTCCTAGAGTTTTCTTTAATTTGACACACAACGTAGGCAACCTTACAGGACTAGACAATGAAGGGAGAAATATGCCATTTAACTATGAGGACTTTATAGGCCTTTGACATCTGACCAGCTGACTGTATAGGCCTATGCATACATTTGTAAGGGTTGCTTGTTTTATTTTAATTTGGTTAAGTTGATCTTTGCTTTTTTAACGAGATACCTTTACGGCAGAATACAGGTGAATAAATAGGCCTACAAAAGTGAGTGTTGGTTTTGATATTCCTTTTTATGGTTATTGTGGACGGCAAAGGGAAGAAATTAAATGTCATTGCTTTGTGCGTAAATTTAAGGTGGTATTTATTCACATAGGCCTAACATTGAGGCCTTTCCCTCCGTTGGTTTGGAATTCAGATATGTGTTGACAGTGGTTGAAGAATAAATTATATACTGATACAACATTTATTATTTTAGAAATGAAAAATATGGCACACAAGGAAGCGATTTTGGATCATATGCTTTGGCTAATGTTTTTATGCATTTGAAACAGTTTTGTTGCTGACAAGTCATTGCATTATATGAAGGCCTATTTATCTAAATGGAAAATTACTAATTTGAGTGACTGTTTGACTTATTTGAGATGAAAATCTTAAACTTAGGTCACAGTGCAATTTACTGGCCCGTTTTCCTGGAATCAGTTGCGTAGCCTCATGACAGCAGGCCTATGCTTATATGCATATGAAATAACAACAGAACACATATTATTGTATTAATTTACTGTAAAAAAAAACAAATTACAACTTTGATTAAAGAATTTGGTTGTGTAGATCTGGACTTCACTGTAGCCATCTGAGAAAAACGTTTAAACGCGCACAGAGCGGTGCGAAAACCTTCAGCTGAGCAGCACAGGACCCGCAGGACAGAACTTGTTTGCCCCTTGAAGCTCGACCGAAGTAGCTTACATACACACAGTAGGGCTATTATGCACTTAGATTTGAATATAGCCTTAAATGTCACAATCTTAGCACTCTTTTCCTTTGTCTGGTCCCATAGGCTGTAAACTGTAGGGCTATCTCTTCTAAAAAATACATGATTCTTACGTTGGCATTTTATTTATTTTAGTGTGTGACTATGTTCTATTTTGTTTTATCTTTTACTACTATTGTTGTATATCGCTCTCTTGACTGCTAAAATATAGCCTATATAGCCGTGCAGTAGGCCTGTAGGTCACGGAGCCTTAGCCCGTTTTCTCAGCATGGCCTATATGCCTACATGTGGCTGAGGTTGAATTGTAAATTTTTTAATTGCATCTCTGACTTAATTTTAATAGCAGAATTCACGCAATGCATGTTATTTTACCAACCCAAGCGTTTACACGCACAATAGTCCACATTCTAGACGCGGCCTTCTCAGCTTTGCAAGTGTTTTTTTCGAAGTTCCCTGAATGAATGAATGAATGAATGAATGCCCTTCGTTATTTTAATTGGACTTAATAGCCTACTTTAACCATACAATTGAATGTGTTGCTGTCAATGTAATTTCTATTCATTTTCTGTAACAAGTGTTCCGTTTTAGAAGTAGGCCTAAGGAACAGTAACTGCAAGTTTGGCTCCAGAAAAATATAGGCCCTCTCGGTCAGCTCTTTATAGGAGACACTTCTATTCAGCTAAAATCACTGTGGAAGAAATGTCAGTCTTAAGAAACGTATTTCTTATAGAAAATCATAAACAACATGAATTATTTATTTATAGATAGATATTGTCATATGGGTCAGCTGGGGTCAATGTAATTTAGCTTGTAAGAGTTCAGACTTGGCATTATATAATTTATTTGTTTTATTTGCCTATACATTTATTCAGGGCACTTCTTTCAAAAACGGCTTATTTAGTTTATATATATTTCCAAGCCAAGTGCATATGGGGTTGAGCTCTACGCGCATCATGTTTCCCTTTCTTTCCATTAATTAAAATTAATTGGCTACAGATCCGCCTACATGAGCGGAGCAGCGCGGCGGGCGCGTGCATGCTGCCCATATGCGCGTGCATGCTGCCCATATGCGCAATACATATTGATCTTGATATGCTTCTGTGAGATGATTTGTTTTCCTCGCGACTGATTTTTACCAGTAATTGATTTGTCAGCTTTATAATGATCTGATCTAATTTAAGTTAGTAGCATATTCAGTATTTCCATTATAAAAAGGCAGTCATAGTTGCTTGGCCTCGAGACATTATGCAGATTATTTGGCAGTGAAAATATGAAAGGAAATACATTATATATTTGCCTTGCCTGTTCCAATATTATAATTTATGTTTGCATGTTGTGCAAATTCTTGCCATATGATCTTTTGACTAAAACGTTCCCTGCATGTGTAGAGCGGAGTTTGCAGAGGGCCAATTAACCTTGGTTTTCTGGTGAGTGGCATGGTGCTTGTGTGTGTGTGTGAGAGAGAGTTAGAGAGAGAGAGAGTGTGTGTGTGTGTGCTTATCATACCACCCGCGGGAATTATCCTCGCGTTCCTGCGGACTCAACCATTTTGTCTGGAGATTGTCTTTACATTTTCTTCGATTTGACCATGTTGTTAATAATTAAAACATCAGCAGTGGGGACATGTGGTAACAAATGAAAACAATCACTGATACATTATTAATGAGGATAAAAGCTTTGTTGGAATGGACATGCTTAGGTGAGGGACCTTGGGCATGACGCGTAATGGACGCGCAGTATGGATAGCCAAATGAGTACATTTGCAAAGTGGCACTGGGAGGGTTTTTGAGGAGGAATATGGCACCGTTTTATATTTTTTGGAGGGAGAGGAGGGAACCATTTGCATAATGTTTTTATGTAATGTGTTTGGATATCAATTATTGCTTCAGTCTCCACTCAAGTTTCCTTGCAAATTAGATGTTTAGTGCAGGCTAGCCTGCGTCGAGTCTGGATTTGCTTGCGTTTTCACAAGGCTTCTGCAGTCTGCCTTTAACGCACCGTGCCAAGTTTTCTGCAACTCTTGATAACAAAATACTTAACTCTTGCTGGATATGCATATAGTTGTTGGTCGATTGAATGTTTAAAAAAATGTATATATTTTATGCTTAATTATTCCCAAGGTGTTTTAGAATTGATATCAAGATCAAATGCATACAGAGGCTTACTTAAAATGCACTGAGCCGTGTGTGGCAATGAATGCCCGCGTGGTGGTGGACTTGAAATAAATAAAATAGTTTAGGCCAAACATAGCTGTGAGCTTTAGGTAATATAAAGCGATAGAGATAATGTTTATTAGCATCTCTCAAACAATAATGTAGTTGTAGTTTGATTGCGTGTGAAGGGAAAGCAAGGACACTGCTGTATGTGTGTGTCCATATTAGTGAGACGGTGCGCAATTCCGGCAGTGTGTTTGGGAAGTGCTGCAATGAGATTTGGGCAGGTCAGTGCACAGGGATAAATGATCAGGGCCGGCTCTAGCCTTTTGGAGCCCCTAAGCTAGATTTCCTGCAATTCTACCCATTTTGCCATGGGTTGGAGACCAATTTTTAAAAGTTTTAAAGCGACTGCTTATGTAATGTATGCCTGGAGCCAGCCCTGTCAATGCTTGTAGGTTAACCCCTTCCTTCATCACTTCAGTATTGGAAGCACCAAACTATTGATTCATCTCAATGAATGATTCAGCAGTTGATGATGATGTCCTTATTTATTATGCAATTTATCAATTTGGAACAGCTGAGAAATCACAAAATAAAATGTTTATTAAATGTATTTTTAGAAAATGCATAATTGGCTTTGATACTCTGATTGGTTAGAAATGTTCCAATTGCTGATGACTTTGTTTTGTACAACACCCCTCATTTTGACGTCACCACAAACGACTTCAATGATGGCAGTCTGACTGAAGTATGGAGCTAACATAGAGCAGCGGAAGAATTCAGTTTGAGTCGTCAGGCAAAGATAGATAGGCCTTAGTCCTGATGTCAGGCGATAAGTCGTCAGTAGTGTGAGTTATTCTCACCCAGCTTGTCCTCGAGGGACCTCATGCGTCAGCGGTGGGTTTTGTTTACACCAGCACCGGATGGTGACTGGGGTGACGGTGGTGTTGGTGTAAGCTGAGGTGGCCCCCCGGATCCGGTAACATAGCCTACCGTGCTGGTAACATCGTTCCTGCCGTGGCGTCACTTTTCACCACACCGACACCGGGACAGGAGCTGGTGTCGGTGGTGGACATAGAAATATAACTATTAGAATGGGAGCCGCAGCCCCTCCACCTATCAGGGAACATTGACTTGAATTGGAGATGCCCGTTCTAGTCATTCTATTTCTATGGCGGTGGAGATATGAATAAGCATAGGGTTTGGGGTGATGGACAGGTAGAATGCCCCTACGCTGCCTGGCAGGCTGACACCCTGGGGTGCATTGTGTTCTGGTTACTTATTCATCTCCCCCCTGGTACCATTCTGCCTGGGGGGCATCTCATCCTTGTGGGCATCTCATCCTTGTGGGCATCTCAGCCTGGTGGGCCCTGCGCTGGTACATATATTATATTTGTATAGGACTATGTCCGTTATATATACTGCAATGCTAGTAAATGTGTACATTTGCTTGTATGCATGTATGCATGTAATAATGCATCTATATACATTTACTATACTGTACGTACAGTAGAAGTCGGAAGTTTACATACACTTAGGTTGGAATCATTAAAACTCGTTTTTCAACCAATCCACACATTTCTTGTTAACAAACTATCGTTTTGGCAAGTCGGTTAGGACATCTACTTTGTGAATGACACAAGTAATTTTTCAACAATTGTTTACAGACAGATTATTTCACTTATAATTCACTGTATCACAATTCCATTGGGTCAGAAGTTAAATACACTAAGTTGACTGTGCCTTTAAACAGCTTGGAAAATTCCAGAAAATGATGTCATGGCTTTAGAAGGTTCTGAAAGGCTAATTGACATAATTTGAGTCAATTGGAGGTGTACCTGAGGATGTATTTCAAGGCCTACCTTCAAACTCAGTGCCTCTTTTCTTGACATCATGGGAATATGAAAATAAATCAGCCAAGACTTCAGAAAAAACATTGTTGACCTCCACAAGTCTGGTTCATCCTTGGGAGCAATTTCCAAATGCCTGAAGGTACCACGTTCATCTGTACAAACAACAGTACGCAAGTATAAACACCATGGGACCACGCAGCCGTCATACCGCTCAGGAAGGAGACGCGTTCTGTCTCCTAGAGATGAACGTATTTGGTGCGA
The DNA here is from genome assembly GCF_964263955.1 of Coregonus lavaretus. Classification (NCBI taxonomy): domain Eukaryota; kingdom Metazoa; phylum Chordata; class Actinopteri; order Salmoniformes; family Salmonidae; genus Coregonus; species Coregonus lavaretus. The sequence continues at coordinate 146,017 of NW_028163472.1, forward strand.
AAAGTGAAAATCAATACCAGAACAACAGCAAAGGACCTTGTGAAGATGCTGGAGGAAACAGGTACAAAAGTATCTATATCCACAGTAAAACGAGTCCTATATCAACATAACCTGAAAGGACGCCCAGCAAGGAAGAAGCCACTGCTCCAAAACCGCCATAAAAAAGCCAGACTACGGTTTGCAACTGCACATGGGGACAAAGATCTTACTTTTTTGAGAAATGTCCTCTGATCTGATTAAACAAAAATACAACTGTTTGGCCATAATGACAATCGTTATCTTTGGAGGAAAAAGGGGGTACTTGCAAGCCGAAGAACACCATCCCAACGTGAAGCACGGGGGTGGCAGCATCATGCTGTGGGGGTGCTTTGCTGCAGGAGGGACTGGTGCACTTCACAAAATAGAGGGCATCATGAGGAAGGAAAATTATGTGGATATATTGAAGCAACATCTCAAGGCATCAGTCAGGAAGTAAAAGCTTGGTCGTAAATGGGTCTTCCAAATGGACAATGACCCCAAGCATACTTCCAAAGTTGTGGCAAAATGGCTTAAGGATAACAAAGTTAAGGTATTGGAGTGGCCATCACAAAGCCCTGACCTCAATCCTATAGAAAATGTGTGGGCAGAACTGAAAAAGTGTGTGCGAGCAAGGAGGCCTACAAACCTGACTCAGTTACACCAGCTCTGTCAAGAGGATTGGGCCAAAATTCACCCAACTTATTGTGGGAAGCTTGTGGAAGGCTACCTGAAACGTTTGACTCAAGTTAAACAATTTAAAGGCAATGCTACCAAATACTAATTGAGTGTATGTAAACTTCTGACCCACTGGAAATGTGATGAAAGAAATAAAAGCTGAAATAAAACATTCTCTCTAATATTATTCTGACATTTCCCATTCTTAAAATAAAGTGGTGATTCTAACTGACCTAAGACAGGGAATTTGTACTAGGATAAATGTCAGGGGTAGTGAAAAACTGAGTTTAAATGTATTTGGCTAAGGTATATGTAAACTTCCGACTTCAACTGTATAATGAGAATGAATGTACATGCGTATATACATCTACACATATAAACAAAATACCCCATCTCTACCACTGGGAACCTAATAATGCAATCACTAAGGCCCAAGCTAGCTGAAGTCGTGTGGGATGCCATGTATCGCTCATCGGGCCGGGTGGCCAAGCCGGGTGCATCTCTTCGCCTCCTGTCTTTGAGGAAGAAGAGTTAAATCCATCCTCTGTTCATCTGTTTATCTGTGCAGTCTTGGAAAATGGATTTACCATGCTTTACTGCTGCCGCTCCACAATCACCATGCAGGGCAGTATAATAGGTGGCTGACTGTCCCCTGTGTGTGAGTGTGTGTGAGAGAGAGAGAGAGCGCGAGTGTGTGTGTGTGTGTGTGTATCACACCCCAACCCCCCAGCATGGATTAGGTTTTGGCTGAGTCGTGGCCAGTGGTAGCAGGCAGCCCCCACAGCGGTCTGGTGGCGGTCTGCGAGATACTGCTGCGGCCACACACACACACACACACACACACACACACTTTACAGATAGACATAGTGAGATGTGGATTGTGGTGAAGGGAGGAAGTTAACTATAATTAGTTCATTATGGTGCAACGTGTGTGTGTGTGTGTGTGTGTGTGTGTGTGTGTGTGTGTGTGTGTGTGTGTGTGTGTGGATACGATATAGAGAAGAATAGATGACAGACAGCCGTGTTCTCTGTTCTCTGTTCTCCTCAGTCAAGCCAAGCCACGCCAAGCCAAGCCAAGCTCACCATGAGAAAACATATTTTATATTCAAGGTGAAATGTGGTCATTATAAAACACCTACTTGCTTAGTTTAAACATTAGAGATATAAAAGTGTGTTGTTGAGTTCTGAAAAACCTAATCATTCAATTCACTCATGAGTTCCCACTGTAGGGTATTCACTTCTATCAGACATCAGAATCAAATGTTCACATATACAGTACCAATAATGAAACGGTGTAGATAGATGAAGGCCACAGAATCTGTTGCGTCCCAAATGGCACCCTATTCCCTACATTATGCACTATTTAGGGAATAGGGTGCCATTTGGGACGCAGCCTCTGAGTCTGAGCCCAAACAGTCTACAGACAGACCAGCCTGCGTCTGCCAACTACCAACCAAGCACATACATAAGGTAAGGAGGGAGAGCTTGCATCCCAAATGGCACCCTATTCCCTAAATAGTGCATTGCTTTTGACCAGGGCCTGTAGGGAAAAGGTTGCCATTTGGGACGCAGCCAAAGTCTGTGATTCTGCCAAGTTGGAGCCAACTTTCAGAAGACGTGATAACGGAAAGACGTAAAGGATGAGAGGAGCGAGGGATGAGAAGAGGCTCTCTGGCAGCTGCCCTGGGAGAGAAGAAACGCCCCTTTTTTCTTCCTCCCTCCTCCTCTTCCCTCCTTCTTCTCCTCCTCTTCCCTCCTCCTCTTCCCTCCTTCTTCTCCTCCTCTTCCCTCCTTCTCCTCCTCCTCTTCCCTCCTTCTCCTCCTCCTCCTCCTCTTCCCTCCTCCTCCTCCTCCTCCTCCTCCTCCTCCTCCTCCTCCTGCTCCTCCTCCTCCTCCTCCTGCTCCTCCTCCTGCTCCTCCTCCTCTTCCATCCTCCTCCTCCTCCTCCTCCTTCTCCTCCTCCTCCTCCTCTTCCCTCCTCCTCCTCTTCCCTCCTTCTTCTCCTCCTCGTCGACTCGCCTCTGTTGAATAGAGAGCAACGGTTGGGAAGGATCCTCAACTGTGGATGAGTTGTTGTTGTTGTTGTTTCTCTCCCCCCTTCCCCCCCCCCCCCCCTCCTCACCCGTTTTTTTTTTCTTCTTTTCTTTCGTTTCTTTCTCTTTTTCGTCGGGTAGCTAACCCAGTGAATGGGACAATGCAGTTAACCGTGAAATTAAAGCTCTTAGTTACTTTGTGGAGTTTTTCTCCAAAGAGGATTTTACACATCATGCATCCATAAACCGATCACTCACACATACACAGTACAGATAGATCTATATAATTAGAGCCACTAGCTAAATGTATAGGCATTGATTTCTGACAAAGCAGGACTATTGAATGCATTTTTATATTCTATATGTATTTTATATGTATAATTAGAGTGACTAGACACTATGTCCATGCATCGAGCACCAATTAAATGTATAGAACCTCTGCCTTGATTTCTGCCAAAGCAGTTCTATTGAATGCATTTATAGTGTATTCTATATGTATTCTATGTCAGAGAAATGCCCCTGGCTGGTAAGCAATTCTATGAATGCATTTCTATGTTATATAGCTATGTATTCTATGGGGAAATTGTCCTTGCTAAATCTGGTGGGAGACCAGAAAAAAAGTTTACTCAAATACAAGGGTTTTATTAAACAAATACATGTCACACTCTTCTCAGTAGAAGTGAGCCAAGAAACTGTAAGATGGATCGTTCTGACTTGATTGAAACCAGGCAGTCAGCCGTTAAAACCATGTCTCAGTTCAGAGATACTCCATCCGATTAAAGGACTTGGCTAAATCTTCCGTCTCAAATGATTTTGTACTTAATATTACCGTCTTCATCAAGTACTTGATACAATATTTGTATCATGTGTTTCGATACAATTTACATTTACATTTTTGTCTTTTAGGCAAAGGGTGGCTATTTGAAAAATCTCAAATATAAAATATATTTTGATTTGTTTAACACTTGTTTGTTTACTACATGATTCCATATGTGTTATTTCATCATTTTGATGTCTTCACTATTATTATACAATGTAAAAAATAAAGAAAAACCCTTGAATGAGTAGGTGTTCTAAAACGTTTGACAGGTAGTGTATATATCCAGTTTAGACAGTTGATCTGAAGATTTGCAGGAAAGCCGTAGTGCCAGATAATAATCTGATTTGTTTGCTGCTAGAAATAATAATTCAGCATATGAAGCACGTAGAATAGCCTATTTGGTTTGATCCCTGTTTGATGGGACCATAGAGAGACATGTATATGATTAGTGTTCTATTTCATTCTGTGGTTGGAACAACCATTCATCAACCACACAGCTAGCTATAGGTTAGTGTATGTGTAATACAGTACCCTTTGCCAGTTGATCTGATCATGGCTCATAGGATACCATAGGTCTAGAGTACCAGTGCTTCACTGCATTGGCATGACACAACACACACTGAAGGTCATTTATTTTAGTGTGTTTGCACCACAGGGACAAGTGTGGAGCGTTTGCATGGGGAGGTGTTGACAGGAGCGTCTAATGCTGTAGGCATGTTAGACAGTCACATCAATATAGAGCAGCGCTCTCACTCTTTTTCTCTCTCTGTCCCCTCTCTTTGTCCCTCTCTTTGTCCTCTCTCTCTCTCTCTCTCTCTCTCTCTCTCTCTCTCTCTCTCTCTCTCTCTCTCTCTCTGTCCCTCTCGCTCTCTCTCTGCCCCCCTCACTCTCTCTCTGTCCTCTCTCTCTCTATCTGTTCCTCCCCCATTCTCTCTCTCTCTGTCCCCCCTCTCTCTCTGTCCTCTCTCTCTGTCCCCCACTCTGTCTGTCCCTCTCGCTCTCACTCTGTCCTCTCTCTCTCTCTCGCTCTCTCTGTCCCTCCCCCATTCTCTCTCTCGCTCTGTCCTTCTCTCTCTCTGTCCCCCTCACTCTCACTCTCTCTCTCTCTCTCTCTCTCTCGCTCTCTCTCTCTCTCTCTCTCTCTGTCAGTCAGTCCAGTACTTTTCATACTGAAAAACGATTCCGTACACCACCGTAGTAGAACTGTACTGTCCAGGCTGGGCTAGGCCTGAACAGTACAGTCAGTCAGTCTCAGTAGAACAAAGTGTTCTCTAACTCTCTGCTCTACTCTACTCTCAACTCACTGCTCTCACTCCTCTGGAGAGAGGAGGAGGGTTTTGGCTGCCTGCCAGGGGTGGAAAAATCTATAAGCCATTACGTAATATACCATATCTTTACCTTAGGTGAACCCAGTACAAGATCCACAGCTGTGAGCACACAGAGGGAGGGAGGCCTGTGTGGAAAAGAGATTGTGTGTGTGTAGGGAGAGAGAGAAAGAGAGAGAGTGCGTGTGTGTGTGTGTGTGTGTGTGTGTCTGTGTAGAAACAGAGAGAGAGGGAGAATGAGTGTGTGTACTGTATTAGAGAGAGAGACTTCTTTGTGGCCAGTTTGCAGCACTTGCAGACCCTCACATCAATAGGTCACATCACAATTAGCTGTAACTCTGTTGTAACATTAGCTACTTTCCTTTCTTTCTGTTTGTCATGTATTTCTTAAAGCAGCGTTGGCATAGATAGACTTAAGAGGAGACTTTTTCTGGATTCTTCCCAGTCACTTGGCCAAGTGATCATGATGCTCATAGAGTAAGTCAGATCGTCTGTGATTCATTTATTTTGATTATATACAACATTTTAATCAGAATACTGTTGTGTGATTCGAAAAGCCATGGCAACGTACTGCACTGTACTTCCAAAGCTGCTGGGCTGAATATTAATTTATGAAAGCTTCTTCTTCCTGCATACAGATGTGTCAGTGCGTACATACGTGTGTGTTTCTGAGAATGAAAATGGGAGTACGAGGCCGCGTTGAACAGACCTGCTTTTCACTTGACACATTGACAGTATTGACACGTCAACGCTCTCATCCCATAATATGCTCTAATCATGGCTGCTTATCATGGCTTGATAAGAGGGATAGGTCTGCATCCCAAATGGCACCCTATTGGTCAAAAGTAGTGCACTATATAGGGAATAGGATGCCATTTGGGATGCAACTACGGTATTTTTATGTTTTGATGTGACTGACGCAATCTTGAGTTTGTGCAAGTACAGGCCTCACAATACAGTGGGGGAAAAAAGTATTTAGTCAGCCACCAATTGTGCAAGTTCTCCCACTTAAAAAGATGAGAGAGGCCTGTAATTTTCATCATAGGTACACGTCAACTATGACAGACAAAATGAGAAAAAAAAATCCAGAAAATCACATTGTAGGACTTTTAATGAATTTATTTGCAAATTCTGGTGGAAAATAAGTATTTGGTCAATGACAAACGTTTCTCAATACTTTGTTATATACCCTTTGTTGGCAATGACACAGGTCAAACGTTTTCTGTAAGTCTTCACAAGGTTTTCACACACTGTTGCTGGTATTTTGGCCCATTCCTCCATGCAGATCTCCTCTAGAGCAGTGATGTTTTGGGGCTGTCGCTGGGCAACACAGACTTTCAACTCCCTCCAAAGATTTTCTATGGGGTTGAGATCTGGAGACTGGCTAGGCCACTCCAGGACCTTGAAATGCTTCTTACGAAGCCACTCCTTCGTTGCCCGGGCGGTGTGTTTGGGATCATTGTCATGCTGAAAGACCCAGCCACGTTTCATCTTCAATGCCCTTGCTGATGGAAGGAGGTTTTCACTCAAAATCTCACGATACATGGCCCCATTCATTCTTTCCTTTACACGGATCAGTCGTCCTGGTCCCTTTGCAGAAAAACAGACCCAAAGCATGATGTTTCCACCCCCATGCTTCACAGTAGGTATGGTGTTCTTTGGATGCAACTCGGCATTCTTTGTCCTCCAAACACGACAAGTTGAGTTTTTACCAAAAAGTTATATTTTGGTTTCATCTGACCATATGACATTCTCCCAATCCTCTTCTGGATCATCCAAATGCACTCTAGCAAACTTCAGACGGGCCTGGACATGTACTGGCTTAAGCAGGGGGACACGTCTGGCACGGCAGGATTTGAGTCCCTGGCGGCGTAGTGTGTTACTGATGGTAGGCTTTGTTACTTTGGTCCCAGCTCTCTGCAGGTCATTCACTAGGTCCCCCCGTGTGGTTCTGGGATTTTTGCTCACCGTTCTTGTGATCATTTTGACCCCACAGGGTGAGATCTTGCGTGGAGCCCCAGATCGAGGGAGATTATCAGTGGTCTTGTATGTCTTCCATTTCCTAATAATTGCTCCCACAGTTGATTTCTTCAAACCAAGCTGCTTACCTATTGCAGATTCAGTCTTCCCAGCCTGGTGCAGGTCTACAATTTTGTTTCTGGTGTCCTTTGACAGCTCTTTGGTCTTGGCCATAGTGGAGTTTGGAGTGTGACCGTTTGAGGTTGTGGACAGGTGTCTTTTATACTGATAACAAGTTCAAACAGGTGCCATTAATACAGGTAACGAGTGGAGGACAGAGGAGCCTCTTAAAGAAGAAGTTACAGGTCTGTGAGAGCCAGAAATCTTGCTTGTTTGTAGGTGACCAAATACTTATTTTCCACCATAATTTGCTAATAAATTCATTAAAAATCCTACAATGTGATTTTCTGGATTTATTTTCCTCAATTTGTCTGTCATAGTTGACGTGTACCTATGATGCAAATTACAGGCCTCTCTCATCTTTTTAAGTGGGAGAACTTGCACAATTGGTGGCTGACTAAATACTTTTTTTCCCCACTGTACATGCGTCCATTCCTACTTAATGGCTATTGTCGTGATTCTCTGGCTGTCAGTGTGAATAAATTCCATTGGCCCAAACGTGTTCCTCTAAACATAGATGCTTGGTGATGGTTCATGTTGTTCAAGAAGGGTTAAATTAGTTATTTGCAAATTATTATTTCTCATGCTTTGAGAAGAGAAAGTTAGATTCAGGTGCCTGCTGCTGTGGTTTTCAGTCTGATTGCAGACTAGTCCCTATATTAGGATTTAATAAAGGGGTCGGCAACAGGAGGGATTCCTTTTGGCCTGCCAAAGTTTAGTAAAAAAAAATATATATATATATATATATATATATTTTTGTTTTGAATTCAGCAAAAATGAAAAAAGTAAACCTGATCGCGTCTCAATGTAATCAAGGTATGAAATTACTGTTATTTTCAAATACAATCTCTTTTTGGGCATAGTTGTGGTCAATTTGCAGTGTACAAGTTCATATAATTATCCTCGGGCCCCCGACCATCCGCTGCGACAAAAATCGTCCTACGGCTGAATCTAGTTGCCTATCCCTGCTCTAATACAGTGGGGGGGGGAAGTATTTAGTCAGCCACCAATTGTGCAAGTTCTCCCACTTAAAAAGATGAGAGAGGCCTGTAATTTTCATCATAGGTACACGTCAACTATGACAGACAAAATGAGAAAATAAAATCCAGAAAATCACATTGTAGGATCTTTTATGAATTTATTTGCAAATTATGGTGGAAAATAAGTATTTGGTCAATAACAAAAGTTTCTCAATACTTTGTTATATACCCTTTGTTGGCAATGACACAGGTCAAACGTTTTCTGTAAGTCTTCACAAGGTTTTCACACACTGTTGCCGGTATTTTTGCCCATTCCTCCATGCAGATCTCCTCTAGAGCAGTGATGTTTTGGGGCTGTCGCTGGGCAACACAGACTTTCAACTCCCTCCAAAGATTTTCTATGGGGTTGAGATCTGGAGACTGGCTAGGCCACTCCAGGACCTTGAAATGCTTCTTACGAAGCCACTCCTTCGTTGCCCGGGAGGTGTGTTTGGGATCATTGTCATGCTGAAAGACCCAGCCACGTTTCATCTTCAATGCCCTTGCTGATGGAAGGAGGTTTTCACTCAAAATCTCACGATACATGGCCCCATTCATTCTTTCCTTTACACAGATCAGTCGTCCTGGTCCCTTTGCAGAAAAACAGCCCCAAAGCATGATGTTTCCACCCCCATGTTTCACAGTAGGTATGGTGTTCTTTGGATGCAACTCAGCATTCTTTGTCCTCCAAACACGACGAGTTGAGTTTTTACCAAAAAGTTCTATTTTGGTTTCATCTGACCATATGACATTCTCCCAATCCTCTTCTGGATCATCCAAATGCACTCTAGCAAACTTCAGACAGGCCTGGACATGTACTGGCTTAAGCAGGGGGACACATCTGGCACTGCAGGATTTGAGTCCCTGGCGGCGTAGTGTGTTACTGATGGTAGGCTTTGTTACTTTGGTCCCAGCACTCTGCAGGTCATTCACTAGGTCCCCCCGTGTGGTTCTGGGATTTTTGCTCACCGTTCTTGTGATCATTTTGACCCCACGGGGTGAGATCTTGCGTGGAGCCCCAGATCGAGGGAGATTATCAGTGGTCTTGTATGTCTTCCATTTCCTAATAATTGCTCCCACAGTTGATTTCTTCAAACCAAGCTGCTTACCTATTGCAGATTCAGTCTTCCCAGCCTGGTGCAGGTCTACAATTTTGTTTCTGGTGTCCTTTGACAGCTCTTTGGTCTTGGCCATAGTGGAGTTTGGAGTGTGACTGTTTGAGGTTGTGGACGGGTGTCTTTTTATACTGATAACAAGTTCAAACAGGTGCCATTAATACAGGTAACGAGTGGAGGACAGAGGAGCCTCTTAAAGAAGAAGTTACAGGTCTGTGAGAACCAGAAATCTTGCTTGTTTGTAGGTGACCAAATACTTATTTTCCACCATAATTTGCAAATAAATTAATTAAAAATCCAAAAATGTGATTTTCTAGATTTTTTTTCCTCATTTTGTCTGTCATAGTTGACGTGTACCTATGATGAAAATTACAGGCCTCTCTCATCTTTTTAAGTGGGAGAACTTGCACAATTGGTGGCTGACTAAATACTTTTTTCCCCCACTGTATAATCCACCATCCGCGGCACTGCCAGAAATATTGACAATTGCTAAATAACATGGTAAGAATCAGTCAACTCTGATGGTGATCGTTATTAAATTGTCCGTAATGACGGTTGATAATACCCATATGGATTGGGGAAGAGAGGGACACACTCACACACACACACACCCTCACACACACACACACAAACATGCGCTGAGAGGCAATTGTAAGTTAATGTGAAACCATAGTAAAACACATGCAGATGTGGATTAGAATGTCTTACCACAAACTCACTTCTAACACTTTCCATTGTTACACTCCTTACATTATTCCTAGTTTAATTTGACCAATCTCGCCTGTGGAATTTCAACACAGTCACACACACGCAACTCTTCAACTCGGAGTCAGACCCTCAAATTAAACACGTTTGGAGCCCCATCTCTCACCACACACACACGGGTGGTTAACCGTGGTGCAGGGGTGAGGGCGGTTGTCGGTATTGGGGGGCTGGCGGCTACAACTAGGGAGGCAGATAGCTAGGTGGGGTTGTGGCTGGGTGGGAGATGGTGATATGTTTGTGTTTATTGACTTAAAGACATACACACACACACACACACCAGGGCTCCAGACTCAGGGGAAACTTGTGTGTTTAGAGCACACAGGCCTAATGATGCTGATTTAGACATTCTTGCGGCACTCCCTCTGGCTTGTGGTGAGTTAACTGGAACAGGGGCGACAACAAGCCAGCTCAGTGAGAGTGGTATGAGTTTGTGAGCCCCATGGGCCCTGTTCAAAAGTAGTTCACTATTTAGGGAATAGGGTGCCATTTGGGACACAGCCATGGAGGAGGAAAAACATACATCTCCAATGTGAATCGAACTAGTTCCCGGCAGTTTGTGTTTTCCCAGTTGCGCTCAATTTATTTATTTTTATATTCAGATGTTATGGATGGCTCCTGGAATAGGGCCGATCAATTTCCCAGCAATGGGAATTTACACTGTTTGAATGTTCTCTCTCGTGTTCTAAACAGAGGAATTTTGAGATGGAGGCTTTATGGGAGTGAATTCTCGACCGCTTTTAAACAAATATCGGAATAATGTAAAACTTCCACCATTTTATTTGTTATTACTTCAAGATTTGCCTTTTGTGTGTGTGTGGGGGGTTGGGATGTGTTTGTGTGTGAATCATAGCGTGGCAGTGTGTAGTCAGGCCTTTTACACAGGTGATAAAATGCTGACCTGGACCAGAGTAAGTACTGGAACCTACTGCTCACTGTCTCTGTGTCTCAGAGTTCTCTCAGTACAGGAGATACCTGCACATGTGCCTGCACACACACACACACACAATATCACACACACCCTCTCTCTCTCTTTCTCTCACTCGTGCGTGCTCTCTCTCTCTCTCTCTCTCGCGCACGTGCGCTCTCTTTCTTGCACTCTCTCTCTCTCTCTCTCTCTCTCTCTCTCTCTCTCAGTAAGAGCCATGGGTCTTATCTCTGATTTTGTGAAACTGTGCTAACTTTCCTTGGAAAACAGCTTGTCTAGCCTATCTAACTACTATTTCTCCATTTGCCAGTCCATTGTCTAAGAACGGAATGCCATTCATTCCCAAAGACAGTTACCCAACTTCCTCCCCAGTCAGCCTCTATGTTAAACCCTACCTGGTTCTCCAACTTGCCTGACTCCACTGTCTTCCCCTCCAGACTAAAATGGTTGAACATATTGAATTTCTTTACGTGATGTGATGGAATGCTAATGCTAATGCATCAAAACCATGGCACCCTATTCCCTATATAGTGCACTACTTTTGACCAGGGCCCCATATGGCTCTGGTCAAAAGTAGTTCACTATATAGAGAATAGGGTGCCATTTGGGACACAGCCCATATTATACTACTTAGAGGGATCTAGCGCTAATAGCCAAGTACCTATCTGAGGAATCAGATATTATGGAAATGTACCTCCTCTCAATCCTCCTCTATCCCCCTTGATGGGCTTGTGTGTCAAATGGCACCCTATTCCCTACATAGTGCACTACTTTTGACCAGAGCCCTTTGAAGATCGGGTGTCATTTGGGACGCAGCTTTAGACAGAAAACTTACTGGAGTTCCCTTTCCTTTCCCCCTGAAGAATCACATATTTGAAAGCCAGAAACTGTACTGTTGACTCACACAATACAGCAGTTGTATTCTATAATGCTATTCCTTCCTATTGGAGAACGACGTAAACTCTAAATCCTATTGTACATCTGATTCTTATATACATTGTGTGTTCGCTTTTCGGCCCTGAAGCTCGAATGTGTGTGTGTGCGTGCACACTGTAACAGGACAATTGGTAACCGTAAACATTCTGGAACTCTCTCGTCTCCATCCTGAAACAGTCTTCTCTTGCAGTCTGAAGCATGATTGAACAGAACAGCAGAGGTCAAACCCACATGGCTGTTTCTGTTTGTGATGGGGTAGCAGCTATAGCTCTGGCTTGACTCATTTGGCCACAGTGGTGGTGTGAGGCTTGGCTCGGCTATGGCTACTGCACTGCACATTTTAAAGCTACAGTCTGGGTTTTGTTCTCAGCAAAACGGCAGTTTGTAAACAAGGGAGTAATAAAAAAGTGTATTTTGAGTTTACGGTAAGGTAAGGACAGTTGTGCTATAGGCTCACAACGCAAGTTATATTCCTCAAGAATCAATCTAGAATTGAGAGTGAACTCTTGAAAATATTCTTAGATCACAGATTGTAGCTTTAAAGGCAAGCTCCTTCTTTTCAGCCTGAATCAGCCCTGCGTCTCCTGACTGACAGCCAAGAAGTTGAGCAGCATCTGACGTGGCAGCTACAGTGTGCGTTTGTGTGTGTGTGTGTGTGTGTGTGTGTGTGCAACAACTACTCTCAGAATAGGAGAACAGTCCAGCTCTCTCTCTTTTGTTCTGACTCACTGTATAACCAGCGGTACCACCACCATATCTGTCACTGTGTTACTACGGTTTGGAAGTGAAAGTGTTTGGAATAAGTGCCCATCTTAGGTGGTTTTTGCCATGAATTTAGCTATTGAAAGTGCTGGGCCCACGGGCCGTAGATGCCCACCCCTGAGTTAGGAAGTAGGAAAAGGTGTTTGAAATAAGTACTGTTCTTAGGTGTTTTTTTTAAAGGATTTTGATCTAGGACTGAATTAAATTAAACAGGTTCTATATCCTCCCTGTTGGAGAGATGTGATTCCCTCCCCTGTGTCTCCTCTCAGACCCTGGTTGCATCCCAAATGGTAACCTATTCCCTATATAGTGCACTATATACACTTTTGATGAGATACCTATAGGCCATGGTCAAAAGTAGGGCACTATGTAGGGAATAGGGTGCAATTTGGGACACACTTTTCAAACAAAAGAGTTGCTTGAAGATTACGACTATTTTAACAACTTCTCACTAGAAATAAGCAGACGGTCGAGCACAAGCCTCAGCACACAAAAAGTACCACCTATAACCCTGGCACTGCCATCCAACAGGCCATGCCCCAACACATATATAGTGCAGCCTTTAACCCTCGCATTGCCAACCAAGCACCAGACAGCACACAAACAGTGCAGGGTCTAGCTCTAGTGACTCATGGACTATGTTCCAATGTCCATACTAGTTTAGCTACCACTTGCATGCCAGATGCATCGCTTCATTGTAACAGAGGATGTTGTAACAGAGGATGTTGTACCAGAGGATGTATAACAGAAGATGTTGTATCAGAGGATGTTGTAACAGAGGATGTTGTAACGGAGGATATTGTAACCGAGCCACAGGATTTTAGTGGAGTTCCATTTACTATGATTAGGGCCCGTTTTCCTTGAAAACATGACCTTACTAGGAAAAGCTCTGGGCACTAACTAAGATATATTTTAGTTCAATTTAATTAATCAAGATTGACAAGTGTAACAGTTGGTGGAGGACTAGGGTTTCAATAGGAGGAGAACAGGACAGTTAATCCTAGTGTAGGTGGTGGAGGACAATGCGGCCATCCCTCACAACGAATACATGTATTCTACGGTGATGACAGACCCATAGTATTACTATCCTAATACATCAACTGACACAGTACATTTACAAAAGTGGCGACTGGTGATGACCGACTGGTGAAGACAGACTGGTAAAGTAGTATCCTCTTATAAACAGTACAATGCATCATCAACGGTGTATAATCCTGACACAATACATTTCAATGGAGTCATTTCCAGTTCAATAACATGAGGGTTCTTTAAATGGATATATCTTATGTAAGATGTCGTCGTCAGAACAGAGAGGGAAGAGTAACACTCTAAAGGCTTTGGGAAATGTTGGAGCAAATCTCTGTTTATACTAGCTATAGTCAAATGAGGTATGTGGGCAGGGAAGAGTTACTGCCTGCCAGGTGTGTGTGTGTGTGTGTGTGTGTGTGTGTGTGTGTGTGTGTGTGTGTGTGTGTGTGTGTGGTGTGTGGGTGTGGGTGTGTGGGTGTGTGTGTGTGTGTGTGTGCGTGTGCGGTAAACTAGGAAGGCTAAAAGGGAGTCTCATTGCACTTGTCCGTTTGGCACTGGTGGAATGAATGACTGTACAAGTTTGGAGTCTGGTCGAGTCAAGCTGTGTAGGGTGGTCCGTGTGTGTGGGAGAAGAGAGAAAAAGAGAGAAGGGGAACGGAGGGAGAGAAAGAGAGAAGGGGAACGGAGGGAGAGAAAGAGAGACCGAGATGACAAGAGAGAGTAAGGGTTACAGAGAGAGAGAAGTAAAGAGAGATGTCAAAAGAGAGAGAGAGACTGCAGACCCGAGTGAGAGAGCGAGGAAAGGGTGGTGGAATTCGGGAAGGGTGCTGGAGGTGGGGTTGGCGGGATCCAGAATTAATGTGTGAGTTGGGCTGGTGGGATGGTGGCGAGGCATTTGCATAAAGGGTGAGGGCATCGTGCCCGGCTGTTGGGAAGGGTTGGCACCTCGCCTCACTAACTGGCAGAGGGAGGACTGAGGAGGAATAAAAGAGAGAGCGGGAGAGAGAGAGATACAGAAACAGAGAGAGAGGGAGTAAGAGTGAGTGAAGGGGAGAGCGAGAGAGAGCAGTAGAGAAAGATAGAGAGAAAGGGAGAGAGAGGAGGGAACTCACTCAATAGAGCATCTCTTGTTTCAGGGAGAGCCGGGTCCTGGCTGGCTGTTGGCAGAGCAGGGGAGAGGAGAGGAGAGGAGAGGAGAGGAGAGGAGAGGAGAGGAGAGGAGAGGAGAGGAGAGGAGAGGAGAGGAGAAGGGATATCTGGTTAAATTATCTGCTTCATTCCTGCTGTACTCAACAAACACTCATACAAAGTTTATATCAAGTCCCTGCAGCTGTACTGTGGTCAAGCTGTTATTGGAATACGATATATACTGTATCTGAACCTGACTGTGTGTGTATGCGTGTGTCAGACAGTGTCCATGACAGACATACACACACACTCAGGTTCAGAGTGTGAGACAGTCCCCTCCCTCTCCTTTAGCTGGAAAACTGTCTGTCCCCCCGCCTCCTACACACACGCACACACACACACACACACACACACACACACACCCTGCCCTCCCCCCTGAGTGTCAGGCACTGCCCACTTGACCTTTTCAGGAATGGCCGCCCTTGTGGACTGCTGGGGGGAATGCTGTGCATTCACTTTTACTGGAGCCGGCCGGCTGGGGGGCAGACAGAGAATACCTAGCGCCGCCCCCGGGGCAACTGGTACAATAATAATGGACAGGGGACTTAGTGACATATCTGATCCGCTTAGCTGCTTCTCCCTGCCCTACACTGAAATATACCCTCTTAATAATGTCATGTAGCACTGAATGGGGCGGCGCACAATTGGCCCAGCGTCGTCCAGGGTAGGGGAGGGGAATGGCCTGCAGGGATGTAGCTCAGTTGGTAGAGCATGGCGTTTGCAGCGCCAGGGTTGTGGGTTCAATTCCCACGGGGGGCCAGTATGAAAAATAAAATAATGTATGCACTCACTAACTGTAAGTCGCTCTGGATAAGAGCGTCTGCTAAATGACTCAAATG
Organism: Coregonus lavaretus; assembly: GCF_964263955.1. Taxonomy (NCBI): domain Eukaryota; kingdom Metazoa; phylum Chordata; class Actinopteri; order Salmoniformes; family Salmonidae; genus Coregonus; species Coregonus lavaretus. Next base: position 161,605 of record NW_028163472.1, read on the forward strand.
TAAATGTAAATAAATCATTGAATGGATGAATCAATGAATGGCTGAATGAATGAGTTATGAATGCATTATTTCGCATCCAATAGACACAATGAATCTTCTCAGTAATGTTAGGCTGCTGTATCAATTGTCAATATTGTGATATTTTAGTCTTCTTATCACCAGGCAGGAAATTGTTAGTATAAGACTGGGCCATTGTCTGGACTAAGCCTCCTGCTGTGCATTCTGGGATTTGTAGTGTATAGCTGGAAGAGGCTCCGATCCGGTCAGGGCCCTGTGTGTCTGGTTCCGTTTATAGCACACATACACTCAGGGCCTCACACACACACACACTCACACACACTCACACACACACTCCCTCGCCACGTAAATGCTTCCAGACTTTCACACATAGTAATGCGTCAGTGTGTAAACAGGGATAATTACAAACGATGCACAGACACACGTTCATCATCATTCTAACTGCCTCACTAACGAGAAAAGAAAGAAAGAAAGAAAGAAAGAAAGAAAGAAAGAAAGAAAGAAAGAAAGAAAGAAAGAAAGAAAGGACAGAGTTTTTCTGGATTTTGGCAGGAGAGAGAGAGAGAGAGAGAGAGAGAGAGAGAGAGAGAGAGAGAGAGAGAGAGAGAGAGAGAGAGAGAGAGAGAGAGAGAGAGAGAGAGAGAGAGAGAGAGAGAGTTTTTGTGAGGAAGAAGTGATGCTATTGTAACCTGTCTTTGCTCTTTTGACTATTGTTTTAAACCCTATGGCCTATACACAGTTGCAAACTTGCAATGGTATGCTAGTCTGCTGCAACTGCAGTGCGGTTGTGCTGTCCTGCACACCTTGCTTTTCCTGCTCTCCTCGTGGGAATAAAAACATGGAAACTTGGCTGTAGCTATAGGAACACATTTTAGGAACACATTTTTCCCTTTTTCTTTTAACACAGAATAGCCTAAAATGGCAGAATGCTCCATATTAATGCAGAATTTCCTGCCCTATACAAAGTTTAGGAGGGAAGTTAAGAAGTTTGCATTGGATTTTCTATGCAAAGCACAGGCACTTTAAAAACTTAATGACTCATAGTAATTTCGCAATCTATTCTAGAACACCGAAACTTGAATACAGAACACCCTAGAAAGTAAGCTGTAACACACACACATACACACACACACACACACGCACACACACTAGCATATGACGTGGAAAATATCCACAGGTGCCGTGGCCCAAATCTCTCGCACTCTTTCCCTTACATCATCGCAGTACCTGTCAATATGTGATTTTACTGAGCAGATGTCGAATGTTGTCCTCCCAATTCCAACTGTGACACGTCCGTCCTCGCGCTCTCCAGTGACTTTGTGTTTTATGGGAGAGGGCGAGAATACGTGCAGATCTCCAGTACTCCGTGTCACTCACCTGTCGTTGCTTCACCATCTTGAATTCACCTTATGCTAAGATAGAATGAAGTCATACATTCCAATCACATCAAAAAAAAAAAAAATCGATTTCCTTCCACAACTTGACCATAACCATCATTTTTTACATCATATCCCTATTTATAAGTAGGCCTAACACGGAAATAATCATCTAGTCCAACGACACGTTAACTTGTGTGATAGGTGAATTGTGTTATTTTTTACAATGCATTTGTAATGCATTTCTAGAAATGTTACTATGAAAAATAAGAAACATTGACGACAGAAGCAGTGATATTTGAATGGCAATGGTATGAAGTGTTTTTGTAATTTATAATATTTCTGCATGATCAGACTGTTTGAGCAAGGCATTTGAGTAAAGAAACATAATTATATTATCCCCAAATGTATTTTTGCATCGAAAAAGTATTATTATTATTATTATTAGCTTATACAAATATACTGATGGTTAATTAGTTTTTTTCTACTGTACATTTTGTATTTTAGAAGAAAATAATATGTTGCCCTATACTCTCAACTGCTACACCACATAAAAGGCCTATGTTATGTACAGAAAAAAACGTTTAGGTTACCAAACTGTCTCAACAATAAATACATATGAATCCAATGAATAGCATTTCATTGTTTAAAACATCATTTGCCAAAATTGGCCAACATTAGAAATAGAGGATTGCACTATTGTCCAGTAAAGTAAAAGCATTTTTCTGAGTAAATGTAACTTCGTACTGATTCAGGCTATAAGGTTAAGTGCACGAAAATTAAACATTATTTAATCAACTTGATCATTTGTTTTCGGATCTACAAGTCTTTTTTAGCAGACTTTCCACTCCAGTCTTTGGCAAATGACAGCAGTGGCAAGGAGTGGAAAGTAATTGCGCAACAGAGATGGCAACCAGGCTGAAAGGACATTTCAAAGAATGTGAACGAAATTGTGACGTATTGTGTATTAGTTGCATGTATCCGTTGTTAAATCTCAATATGTAGCAGAATTTGTCAAATAATAAAGTCTTTTTTTAGTCATTTCAAGCAGTAAAGAAACATTGAATATATTATTGGGGTGTATTCATGGTTCATTTATCTAATTAGGATTATTTTGATGTTATTACATGATTACATTTTTACATTTTACATTTTACATTTTAGCCATTTTGCAGACGCTCTTATCCAGAGCGACTTACAGTTAGTGAGTGCATCCATTTTCATACATGATGTGTCTCTACTCGTTTAAGACCATACTAGAACAAAACAGAAGATTAAAGTAATTTACAAATAGGCTAAATGCATAGGCCCACTGTATGAAAATAGACAATTTCTTTATTAATCTTATTCCGAAAGATTATTTGTAGTCAATCTTTATCATTTGGGTTATTATATGTGGTTGATAGTTTAAATTGTTACAAACCATTGTAATTAAGCCTATATATGTCTGCAGAGGGGCCTATTCAGACTAAAAACCTGAAAGCAAAATTATGTGCAGTATAACATTGGCTCTATAGATAACACACACGGGCTATATTTATGTTTACGAATAGTAAAATGTTCAATTTTCCTGTGAGAAAAAGCTGACCTATTTGGCTGAAAGTGTTTCTGCTTTTGGTTGAGCCTCGCGCCTGCAAGTCGATAACGCGGAGTTTCGCACCACTTGGATCTGTTTTTATTGAAAGATGAAGTGAGAGGAGGTTTGTTCCTATTTTAACAGACTATATTATGTGAGTCAAATATAACAAGAAGAGAGGAGAGACGTTCAGAAATGCCGTCGTCATCTAAAGCAGTTCTACAAAAACACAGAAAGCGGCTATAGCAGAACATGTTTTCTGGAAGAGATTACAATTTACTGGTCCCCACAGCAAGGAGTTATTTTCCCCCTCGGCAACGCTTTTTATTTAATTTTTTCTGCCCGTTGTTAATCTTGGCAATGCAAATATAGCCTACATTTGTTCTGAGTGCTGTTTTCATCCAACGTTAGGCTACCTGCTTATTCCTTGGCTATTGAAAGAAAGAGACTCATTTTGGCAGGCTTCGCCAGTAGGCTACGTATTCCTTTCAAGATAAAGAGATAGTCTGCCTAAACATTCAAGTAGCCTATATACATTTAAAGGTTTATTTTTAGTCCTTGCCTTACAGCTTTAATTTAATGGGGACTTGTTTGTGTATCTTACTGGACTGCTAGTGCTAATTTTCAGCTTAATTTAATGTCTAATTGGTTTAGACCTATAAAGGAAAGGATTATATTCTATGTCACTTATAGATTAGATATGAAGTAGAAACCCGTTTTGTAGGACTTAAATTCATTTATAATTCAATAGTATCAAACTTAGAGAGAAGGCTTTGAATTGCCTCATATGGAATGTTAGGCCTTTCCTATTTCTCATGTGTGAGAGCAGTTTGTGCAGAGGCCTTCTGATATCCTCAATAGACCTACTGGCCTATTAAATGCTGGCCTAGGATATATAAAAGTGTTTTGCTTGTAGGCTTATAGGGCAGGGTTGTTGAGGATTCTATATAAACAATTAGAAATAAAAATGCAACAATGGAACTGTGGGTGTTGCTCACACACAAACCATAATGCCTCGGGTAAACGTTATCGTTATTTTCCCTTTGTCTGCCTTTTTGGCAGTTGTTATACTCTGAATAGTATTTTCCCGCGGTTTCTGTGTAGAATCGATGGCTTTGTCCATTCATATATACATACACTCATTGTTAAAACTATAGGCGGCTTTCCCAGTCCCAAACACTCGTTTTTTTCCCGTCTCTCTAACTTCACTTGCTCTCTTTTTCGTTTGTGAGAAACAGAAGCGCAGGAGAGAGCTCGAGCTTGTCTCTGTGCAGCCTCGCGAACAAAGGTCACCGTTTAGAGAAAGAGAGAGTGGCACGCGGAGATAAGATGAGCTCTCTCTCTCAAAAAAAAACCAAAACATGATTGCAGAACAGGAGATACCGGTAACTATACCGCTGGCCCGCGGCAAGAGGCCCATGGCAGGCGGCTGTTGGCGGCAGACACACACTCACCGACCGCCTGCCGAGCGAGCGTATGTATTGGCCAAATGCATCCAACAGATCCACTGTAACTAGGCATGTAAATACGTTTTGAAAAATTATATTAAATGCCCCATAATAAATGGTAGGGTGCCACATAGACTGGTGTCCTGGCCAAAATAATAAAAGTTCAGCATTTTGCTAATTATATTAAACAGACATAGGCCATGTTTGTTCGTAACTGCAGCAGTCCGGCACTATATAAAAGGCATCATTTAAGATTAATCTGGGAAAAAAATCTTCAGCTGTAAAATGTGTGGCTTTATTGAGGTATTTTGGATTTTATAAAATAAATCTTAGACACCAAATAGTGTTAATGTCATATCAATTGATTCACATAAATATATATATACAGTATACATATGAAAAATGTGAGCTTGCTTGATTTCTTTACTTTGGTTCATCAGATTTATGGACATGTTATGGCCAGTCTGTGATTGAATATTTTGCATTGAGAGTGTAAGCAATATAATCCTGGGCTATCTTATATTGTGCAGAATCATAGAGCGCTTTCATTCATTTACTTGATGATATTTTCTGTTTTTGTTCCAGTCTGGTTGTGGTTGCAGCATGATAGGCTACTTGTGACAATATGGATGATATTTATGACAATATGGATACTTGTGGCAATAGTAGACTACCGGTTGCAAAGTAGCCATCTCTCCCCATCTCTTTGTATTACAATATGCCTAACGCTCAGTTAAGAGATTGGATGGAGACTCTCTGATAATTTTAAAACAAGAATCTTATTAGACACACCTCTCTCATTCCTTTCTCTCTCTCTCTCTCTTCTCTCTCTCTCTCGCTCTCTCTCTCTCTCTCTCTCTCTCTCTCTCTCTCCTCCTCTCTCTCTCTCTCTCTCTCTCTCTCTCTCTCTCTCTCTCTCTCTCTCTCTCTCTCTCTCTCTCTCTCTCTCTCTCTCTCTCTCTATCTATCCTCTCATCTTGTATTTCTCCCAAATTCCTCTCTCTGTAACTTCTCTCCCCTACATTTGGTGCTCCCCCCACATTTTGTGCCCACAGAGCAACTGTGTTGTCTCTCCTTCCCACATTCGGTGCCCGCCTATGTATTAGCATGTGCGTCAACCAGTGTCCGTCCAGCCCAGCCTGTCCAGATTGGGTCTTTGCTCAGTACCACCATCCAGCACCATGCAGCCAGCCACCCGGCTAGCCAGGCCGTGGCTTCACTGTCAGGCAGAGGCAGAGAGAGCAAGCTGGGCTAGATGGCTGTGTAGATCTGATGGCCCTGGGCTCGAACCAGAGGATTCTTGGTCTTTGTAGGGGTGTTCAGAGAGTGGCCATCGGGCTGGAACACAGCGGGTGCTGGAAATGTTGGAACTCGGAATCAAATAGTTCCGCTTCCATGCCAGAGGACCTACATGATTCTGCTACCATTTTGCAAATTTTTGACACAATCTCTGTAATTTCCTCCTGGCCCGAATTTACTTATTATTTTCACATCACTTAGATATGGGTTATGTGGTTTGTGATTTTGTGTGTATGTGTGTGTGTGTTCACAAAAAAATGAACAATTATACTATCATGGGATGGCTGTGAGAATTATCCTTTTAAAAAAATTTCCCCCTCGGAAATGCTGTATATACAGTATATATATATATTAATTATACAGTATATATATTAATTATACAGTATATGTATGAATTATATCCCTTGTGGAACCTAAATGTCCTATTCCCTGAACACTCCTTCCTTCCTCACTAGGGTCAGACAGCCAATGAGAGCAAGTAAAGTGGTAGCCAGGGTGATGCAGTCAGTCGCCAACTCCTTGCAGTTCAACCTACCTGATGTTTTGCATGTCCTTTACGTCACTGGATGGAAATGCTTTACATCCAACGTTACATGTTGGAATATGAAAATAAAGCAACAAAAATGGCATGTTTTTATATGACAAAGAAAGGATAGATGTGTATTTTTGGAGGCACAGACAGGCCATATACTTTTGTGACTTGCAGTGAAAGGATCCTTTGTAAGGTTTCACGTATCTGCCTGCCCTGCATTCATAAACAGCAAATAGGCTACATTTACATTTACAGAGATACGGTCCAGTCCGTAGCTGACCGGTTCAGTTCCCAAGTTCCCATTGTCCACTGACTGAACCCCTCTCATTGGAATGCACTCTACATTTGTAACAGAAACTTTTAATGTGTGTCGAACACGCTGTTGTCAAGCACGCAGCTGCTAAAAAGGGCCAGTTTAGAATTGGAATGAATGTGAGAGAACAAATAGAAAAAGGTCCAGTTTGGAACAAATGCGAGAGAGTGATTTAAAACAGGAAAGCAGGAGAGTGTTTTTGGATAGAGGATGGATGGATGGATGTATTTTGGGGGGGAAGAAGGGGGGAAAGGAATGGTTGTTCTTCTCCTCTTTTCCCCCCTCTCACTCTCTTTGTTTGTGTGGTAAATCCAGGAGCAGCTGCTTGGTTTGAGGGTCTAGTGGGATTTTGGGGCTGCGCTTTCTCATGGCATCCTGTGCCAAGGTGGTGAAACGCGAGCAGAGAGCGGAGGAGAGGGAGAAAGAGGGGGAGAGAGGGGAGGGAAGGATTGGCTCTGGGCGGGTGCACTGGGAGAGGGTGTCTGCGTCCCAAATGGCACCCTGTTTACTGCAATACTTTGGCCCATAGGGCTCTGGTCAAAAGTAGTGCACTATATAGGGAATAGAGGGTGCCATTTGGGAGACAACCAGAGAGATCGTGCTGGTTTGATGAGATGGTGGTGACCATGCTGGTGACGGAAGAGGCAGGATGGGTGAGAGAGGGGGGAGGGTGGGGGGAGTAGAGTGGAGCGGGTGCTGTCTGGATTGGTGCATGTAAAATGAATATCCTCTGGACTTTGCCTTTCCACTAGATTGGACTTGTCTATTTGGCTAATGACATGCCTTCTGTCTGCTCTACACACAATCCCACTCTCCCTCCCTTCCTCCATCCCTCTCCCTCCCCCCTCCCTCCCTCTCTCTCTCTCTCTCTCTCTCTTGCGCTCCCTCGCTCTTTATCTCTCTCCACTCTCTCCACTACCAGCGACCAACCCAACCTCCCCCTCCTCTTTGCCATATCTCTATCTTCCCTCCCTTTCAGTCGCTGGGAGCGTGCGTATTGGCTGAGGCTGAGCAGGACTCTGTGCCAAATAGGTGGGCCTTGTGCGCGTTGGCACAGACTCAGTCAATGGTTAGAGAAGGAAAGTGGAGAGGAACAGAGAGAAAGAGAGAGACAGTTGGAGAGAAAGAGGGGGGGAGAAAGAAGGCTGCAGCCCGGGTTTGCCAGCGGTCGGACACACTCTACCAACATTGATTTGAGTCCTCTTGTTGTTTTTTTCTCCTCTTCGTCTCCGTCCTGCTCCCCCCTCCCTCTCTTCGTCCGTTTCTCAGTTCCTCTCTCTGTCCGTGAGTCTTACTTAGCCTACAGATCTGAACCAATACCACGATACTACTGCTTTGCCAAAGCATATTTTTTTGTTTTTCACCCCCCCCAAAAAAATTATTTTCATTTTTTGAAAGCGAACAAAGAAGCAATTTTATTTTACATTTTTAAACTGATCTCATCCCTTTATTTAAATTGTATTATATTTGATTGCACGCGTACAACCTTTGTTGATGTTTTGTAATTCACTTTTTAACTTTCCCTCCTCTCTCTCTCGTGTTCTTGAACATCACCTCGTTTTGCAGCTCTTCTACCACAGTACCTCCTGTGTTTCTGTCCTGTTATTACACCATCCTCACCCCCTCCTTTGCCTCTCCTTCATTTTTGACTTTGTTTTTCTTCTTCCTGCATTTATTGGACAATTTTCTTCCCCCTTCCTGCCTTTCTTCATTTGTTTAGTAATTTCGAACATACTGTAGTTGTGGAAGGCAGTTGTGTATTGACTCAGTAAACCAGTATCGAACTGGGATACTGTTTTGTCTGGCGCAGTGAATTTATCATGAGACAGCGAAATGGTAACTACCAAGGTTTTCTTTTTCTGTCTATCCTCTTCTGTTTTGTGATGACTGTTTTTGTTGTTGATGGAATTTCAGTATTGAAGCGAATTCAGTCTTTGGCAAAAATCATTCATGTACATGATTTTTATTGAGGACTGGCAATGATGTTTCATTCAGAACTTGAATTATTTTTATTTGAGTTATTGTAAGTGTTAACAGAGGAAGCAGGTATGAGGGTGTTTCAGAAGAGAGTACTAGCTCTTGTGTTGGTATTCTGCATGGATTTTAACTTAATGCAAAGTTGAATTTCCTGCTCTGTTTGAATAACCATTTTATTTGAGTCATTTTATTATTAGTGTATTGTTAGGATTGTAGCTTTACTCTACACAATTAAATGCCTGTTATGTGCGCGTTAATGAATGTTGGCGAATGGCATGAAATTCAGCAAATCAAAATATTGTCAACAATTTATTATTATTATTATATATTACTGGTAGATAATATTGTGTGTGTAGCCTGTGTGCGTCTGATTCCTCTCTGCTCTCTCTCTCTCTCTCTCTCTCTCTCTCTCTCTCTCTCTCTCTCTCTCTCTCTCTCTCTCTCTCTCTCTCTCTCTCTCTCTCTCTTTCTCTCTCTCTCTCTCTCTCTCTCTCTGCTCTCTCTTTCTCTCTCTCTCTCTCTCTCTCTCTCACTCTTTCTCTCTCTCTCTGTCTCTCTCTCTCTCTCTCTCTCTCTCTCCCAGCACCTCTCTCTCGTTCATTCTCTCCCTCCGCTCCCACAAAGCGGGAGCTGCTGCTCCTCAATGCTGCGCGCCGGTGCTAACTGCCTCTCCTCTCTCTTCCCCTCTCCCCCGCTCCCCCTCTCCCCCTCCTTCTCCTCCCCCCCTAATTTCTCCCCCTCCTCCTCCCCCTGTTTCCACCCCCCCCACCACCACCAGGATGAATTCCACCCGTTCATCGAGGCCCTGCTGCCCCACGTCCGAGCATTCTCCTACACATGGTTCAACCTGCAGGCCCGCAAGCGCAAGTACTTCAAGAAGCACGAGAAGAAGATGTCCAAGGAGGAAGAGCGCGCAGTCAAAGACGAACTGCTGGGAGAAAAATCTGAGATCAAACAGAAATGGGCGTCGAGACTCCTTGCCAAGCTCCGCAAGGACATCCGGCCAGAGTTCCGGGAGGACTTTGTCCTCACCATCACAGGGAAGAAAGCCCCCTGCTGCGTGCTCTCCAACCCCGACCAGAAGGGCAAGATCAGGAGGATCGACTGTCTCCGCCAGGCTGACAAGGTGTGGAGGCTGGACCTGGTGATGGTCATCCTATTCAAGGGAAGCCCCCTGGAGAGTACGGACGGAGAGCGGCTGGCCAAGTCGCCCCAGTGCTCCAATCACGGCCTGTGTGTCCAGCCGCATCACATCGGGGTCTCCGTCAAAGAGCTGGATCTCTACCTGGCCTACTTCGTCCAGGCACCAGGTCAGTGATCTGTGTTTGTTAGTGGATACACAAACACGCGCACACACACACACACATTTTCTTTCGCTCTCTCGCTCTCTCGCTCTCTCGCTCTCTTTCTCTTTCTCTTTCTCTCTCTCTCTCTCTGTCTCTCTATTTCTCTCTCTCTCTCTCTGTCTCTCTCTCTCATACATACAGTCTGACAGAAAAACACACAGCTGTCATTTTCTCATGTTTATTTAAACCAGTTGTTCCTTCTTAATTGCAAATGTATTTGTGTTGTACAAATAGAGGGGATTTAATAGAGATTATAAACAAATAACGAAATATAAAGCCCAACACATTACATTATAATTTAATTTGATTTCACCTGAATGCAATTTAATAATGTAGATTCCAGTGGCAATGTGAAAGAGAATGATGGGAGTCTGTGTAATTTAGTGTGTTTGAAAGAGCAATTTAGTCAGCATCCACTGGAGAGGGAGTATGTGTTTCTGTGTGTGAGACACTGAGCTATTTTGCTAGTGTGTATATGAGCATGTATTTTGCATTTATGAGACAGGGATTGTGTGCATGTGAGTGAAAGGGTGTGTTTACGAGAGGGTGTGTGTGTGTGTATTTGGGAAGGCCCGTTGGTTGCTGCTGGGATTCTCTGGGGTTGGCCTGGGACCAGGATGTTGTGAGCGGTGTGTGGGTGTCCTCTCAGGCCTCCTCATCTTCTCCGTCTGCCCGATGAGCGCCAGCACCACGCCGAGCCTGGCTGCCAAACACCGTCTCAGCCACCGCCACCACCGCCGTATAGATACACACACAGTCAATGCTGCACACACACAAAGCCAAACATAGTCTAGACCGCACACACCGTTTCAGCCACCGTTGCACACACACTCGTACATACAGCCAAACATAGTATCAGTCGCTGTCGCGCACACACACACACACACACACACACACACACACACACACACACTACAGTTAGAGCCACGAAACACATACACACAGACACACGGCCAAAGACCAACTGAGATGGCGTTGAATACAGCCAAACATTGTTGTATCTCAGCCACCATCGTGCATACACACACATACACACACACACACACACACACACACACACACACACACACACAAACATTGTCTTATTTGTCCAGCCACATTCGCACACACACACGGCCAAAACACTGTCTCTATCATAGCTTCCTCACACACGGCCAAACACTGTCGCGGCCGCCACACACACACACACACAGCCAAAAACTCCACTACACACTACCCCCTGTCATTAATTGACTGCACACACACTCTAGTAGCTAACTAACATTGTGCGTGGACACACACTTTGACACACACACAACTCAACGCTGCCCGCAATTCACATCCACAGATGCAGACACACACAAGTAGCCAAACTCTTTCTCCGTCGAGGCAGCGAACACACACTCCTCGGCCTGGGCCAAACACACTCCTCAGCCGGGCATACACACTCCTCGGCCTGGGCCAAACACCATCTCTAACTATCCCAGCCAAACACTGGACTGGCAGTCTCTCACTCTGATTGCCTCTGTATGTAGCTAGCTACAGTACATCCACTAGGTAGTAGGGGACTATGTTGTGTGGGAATAAAAGAGGATGCCATTCTGTATATATTTTTTATAATTTTGATTTTATTGTCTGTAATTTCAAATATATTTTAAAAGGCTTGATTGTTGCTTTTTAATTACTATTTTATTAGAGAAACAAAAGTTGTATTTATCAATGAATAATGTAGAGTTGATATCTTGTTTATGTTGGGAGAGTAGACTAATATAATTTCACTACAGCATTTTTGTTTTTACAATTAGTAATGTTTCACAGACTATTATCGGAAATACATTTGTGATACAGACATGCTATTAGTGATTTTTCAGCACCATATCTGGTGTTATTCTATCCAAGTTTTGGTCCATTTCCTCTCGTCGTTATGCGGTCATCGGTACAGTGTGGACACACACACACATTTCCCCTCTAGCTGACTGGCTCTGTTTGCATTAAATGGCTCGGGGCTGCCCAGCCCAGTGCCCGTGCATAATGTGACTCTGCAGTGTGCGCTTATCTTATCTGGCTAATCCAGTGTTGCCCCGGTGCTTTATCTACCTCCAAAGGGCCTGGACGGGCTCAGGCCTGCGCTCCTGGTGTGACTGTGAGACTACAGGGATACTGGGATATTATAGGGGGGCGACTCGTGCCAATCTGCCCTGGGGGCTGAGGCTGGGGCCTACCTAGTTAGGTTCTCCTCTACATGTACCTTTAATTGACTGGTGAATAAGCTGTACTATAGTTACTGCAGTAGGCAGTTTATCCTCTACTACAATTACATTGAATGTACTTAACTGTAGTTACTGTGGTCGTTTGAGGAGAGTGTGTGTGTGTATGTTAGTTTGGCTACTTTCTGGTCGACACTTACCTTACCTTGAGTACTGTACTGTAGGTACTGTGTGTGGGTATTGAGTGTGTTTTGTGTGACAGTGTGTGTCTGTGTTTTTGTACCCTGAATGAGGAGACATGCTTATTTGCTTGTTTATTGTCAGCTTGGCATTCCGTCAGTCTTTAAGCCTGTACGTCTCTCTTCCTCTCTCACCCAAACACTTTGTTTAGTCTCCTTAAACGTCGCCCTCATTGTCCTCTTCTCTCACAGAGGTAGCCTGCTTCCCCCGATCTCCCTTTGTTTACGTCAGTAGAGAGATAGAGAGACAGAGAGAAAAGGCGGGCGAGAGAAGCGGGCTTGCGTTCTCTGATTGTTCTGTTCTGGGTTGGCAGCCAGATCGAGCCACAGCCCCGTTGGTGTGGGAAGACGTCGACAACAACGTCTTGTGTTTTGTTTACGGCAGAAAGAAAGAAACAAGGGCGGAAAAAGCTACCACGGTGAAACTCTGCTCTGAGCTGCATCCCCTTGTCGAGTGTTCTCCCTGGTTTCTCCCAGCACAGCCAGCCAGCTCAACACTGACTGTATAGAAAAACAAACCAACGCTCCCTTTTCACTAGCATCACAATAAAGCCACCTTCCCTCTGCGTTTCAAACAGCTGCCATAGAACCAACCAAAAATCAGACAGATAAACATCCGCTTCAAGCAATGCAATTGACATGGTCGGAGGAGAGAACAGAGGAGCGTAGTGTACTGCAGACAAGGGTCAAGGTGCTGTCTGTGGTACATTGTGTTTAGCATTTTATTAGTGAGCGTATCAGGCAATAGCGATCGCTTGCCCCGGAAGTGCTAAAGGTCTGCCAATGCTGCACCCTGTCTGTGCCACTTGTTCATACAGACACACACACACACACACACACACACACACACACATACACACACACACACACACACACACACACACACACACACACACACACACACACACACACACACACACACACACACTCCTCATCATGTAACCTAGATGTTTTTCAAGGTTGATCTGTTTGAATTTAAAATGTCTCTTTAAGACTGATTCATATGCGGTTGGAAAATACCTTTTATTCAAGAAGAACGTGTGTCAGTTCCAGTGTGTATTCTCTTTAGAGTATTAATCATATTTT